>NC_088229.1:75981785-76074285 GCF_036934945.1 Oncorhynchus masou masou
AGGACGCTTGACTTTCAACCTTCGTCTCTCCCGAAGCCCGTACGGGAGTTGTAGCGATGAGACAAGATAGTAGCTGCTAAAAAACAATTGGACACCACGAAATTGGGGAGGAAAAGGGGTAAAATTCAACAACAATAAAAATAAATAAACAAAATTTATCAACATATCCCTCGTTTTAAGAATCAACCTTTTTTATGTGTATGTTTTAATGTGGTGAAAACTGTTCCTGTTAAAATATTTTTATTGAACATCAAAATAATCAAAACCTAGTGTAAAAGCCGGTGAGCTGGTTCTAGTCTTTCTGGAAATGTTCTGATGTTTTGTGGTGGAAAACTGAGCGGGTCAGCAGTACAAGTCAAGCCTGTGACAAATAGATAGACAGGCTAGAAATGTTGTAACAATGGCATTTTCTGGTGAAGCATTACATTGTTCCCGATGCAAACACAACAAGCTTCCATTCCCCACTGTCACAACGGGATTTATGGCTGATTTAGGATGAAATGGTCAACCCTGTTATAGTCAACCCTGTTATAGTCAACCCTGTTAAGGTCAACCCTGTTATAGTCAAACCTGTTACGGTCAACCCTGTTATAGTCAACCATGTTATGGTCAACCCTGTTACGGTCAACCCTGTTACTGTCAACCCTGCTATGGTCAACCCTGTTATGGTCAACCCTGTTATAGTCAACCCTGTTATGGTCAACCCTGTTACGGTCAACCCTGTTGTGGTCAATCCTGTTGTGGTCAACCCTGTTGCGGTCAACCCTGTTATGGTCAACCCTGTTACGGTGAACCCTGTCATGGTCAACCCTGTTATGGTTAACCCTGTTACGGTCAACCCTGTTGTGGTAAACCATGTTGTGGTCAACCCAGTTACGGTCAACCCTGTTATAGTCAACCCTGTTATAGTCAACCCTGTTACGGTCAACCGTGACCGGCCAACCCTGTTAAGGTCAACCCTGTTGTGGTCAACCCTGTTATGGTCAACCCTGTTACGGTCAACCCTGTTACATTCAACCCTGTTACGGTCAACCCTGTTACAGTCAACCGTGTTGCGGTCAATCCTGTTATGGTCAACCCTGTTACGGTGCACCCTGTTATGGTCAACTCTGTTATGGTCAACCCTGTTAAGGTCAACCCTATTATGGTCAACCCTATTATGTTCAGCCCTGTCATGGTCAACCCTGTTGTGGTAAATCCTGTTGTGGTCAACCCTGTTGCAGTCAACCCTGTTGCGGTCAACTCTGTTAAGGTCAACCCTGTTGTGGTCAATCCTGTTGTGGTCAACCCTGATAAGGTCAGCCCTGTTACGGTCAACCCTGTTAAGGTCAGCCCTGTTATGGTCTAATCTGTTACGGTCAACCCTGTTACGGTTAACCTTGTTGAGGTCAATCCTTTTTTTATGTTTCATCACTGCGAAATATATGTGCGCAAAAATGTGTGCACGGATGTTTACTACAGCAGACATGGTTTACTGTAACAGACATGGTTTACTATAACAGACATGGTTTATGGTTTACTATAACAGACATGGTTTACTATAACAGACATGGTGTCAGGATTTGGCCAGGGTTGTTCCGGGTTTTGGTCAGTAGATGCCCCCATTGTGCTTTTTGACCTTATGTTTTTTCCCTTGTTCCCCATTATTATTTGCACCTGTACCTCGTTGCCCCTGATTGTATTTAAACCCTTAGTTTCCCTCAGTTCTGTGCTCTGTGTTTGTATGTTAGCACCCAGCCCTAGTGTTCTGTGTTTTCCTGTCGATTCCGGTGGATGCTCTTGTGGAATTCTGTTTTTGTTTTTGAGTGTCTCTTGAGGCTTTTTTGTGCTATTCCTACCACCTTTTGGATTTGCCATTTTTGTATTGAAGGACTTCTCCTTTTTACTTTATTAAATACACCGTCTTAAGTACTGCTGTGTCTGCCTCATCTTCTGGGTTCTGCTGACTATTCGTGGCTCAGTTGGTTAAGTGACTGTTTCTCACTCCGGAGACCCAGGTTCGTAACCGGGTCCTGACAGAAACACGGAGCCAAAAATGAACCCAGAGGCAGCCAGTTCCCAGGACCTTTTTGCCATGCTGTCCCACCACCAGGAGACTGTCCAACGCCACGAAGCCGCCCTGGTTCAGCAAGAGGCCTTAATGGATAGACATTCTCATCTTCTGTCGGAGATGCTGACTTCCATTAAGCAAATATCTGATCGTCTTACCCCGGCAACAGTTCCCGTCCCAGTACCTCAGATTCACGTACCCATGGCAGTTAACCCCCTGGCTGAACCTTGTCTTCCACCTCCCCAACGGTTCTCAGGTGATCCAAGTGCTTGTAAAGGGTTTCTCACCCAATGTTCTCTCTCCTTTGAGCTACAACCCTCGTCGTTTCCCACCGACCGGTCTAAGATCGCTTATATCATCACCCTGCTGTCGGAAAAAGCCCTGGCCTGGGCTACTGCTGTGTGGGATGCCCATAGTTCCTGCTGTGCTAGCTACTCTGCCTTTGCTGAGGAATTCAAACGAGTGTTTCAAGGCCCAAGCAGTGGTTCTGACTCAGCCAAACAGCTCCTGACTCTCCACCAAGGTTGGCGCAGCGTGACGGACTATGCCATCCAGTTCCGCACGGTGGCAGCAGCAAGTGGCTGGAACAACAAGGCGCTCACGGTGTGCTTTCTGAAAGGCCTTTCCGACACTATCCAAGATGAACTGGCCACTCGGGAACCACCGGACAATCTCGAGTCCCTGATCAAGTTGGCCTCACGCATTGACCAGTGTCTGAGAGAGAGAGAACTCAACCGTAGACCTCTAGCCCCTATCAGTCCCAGCTCCGAGTCCCCACCTTTATCCTCGCTGGCTCCATCGGAACCCATGCAGATTGGACGCATCTCCCAGGCTGAGAGAGACCGCCGGATGAGGGAGCGACGCTGTCTATATTGCGGCAAAACGGGCCATTTCCGTTCCACGTGTCCCGGGCTCCAGGGAAACGCTCTGTCCCATACAGACCGGGGGGAACTGTAACGGGAAACATAACCTCCTCCCATCCGTCCAACTCCCGTCTGCTCATTCCAGTCACCCTCTCCTGGGACAACCACAAGCTTCACCTTCAAGCCTTGGTAGACTCTGGAGCCGCAGGTAACTTCATGGATGGTGTCTGGGCGAAGGAGAATGGCGTTCCCTCTGAACCTCTAAGTGAACCCATGAGGGTCACTACATTGGATGGAAGCCCTTTGGGATCTGGACTTGTCACTCATGTCACTACCTCCTTGCGACTTTCAGTTTCACAACACCAGGAATTGATGAACTTTCATTTGATCTCCTGTTCCGAGTTCCCTCTCGTCCTTGGATACCCCTGGCTTCACAGCCATAACCCTCTCATCGACTGGTCTGTGGGCACTATCAAGCAGTGGGGTCCTACGTACCAAACTACTTGTATTTTCCAGAATTCCCCGAGTTCTACTCCCGAGTCTTTAGAATCCATCGACCTGACCCGAGTTCCCGAGTGTTACCATGACCTCAAACTGGTGTTTAGCAAACAGAGGGCCACCATGCTACCACCCCATAGACCTTACGATTGCCCCATCGACCTGTTTCCGGGCACTTGCCCCCCCAGGGGTCGGATCTTTTCCCTATCTCCACCCGAACGAGCTGCTATGGATACCTACATCAAGGACGCTCTGGAAGCAGGCCTCATGCGTCCATCCACCTCCCCGGCGGGAGCAGGGTTTTTCTTTGTGGCCAAGAAAGACGGTGGATTACGTCCTTGCATCGACTACCGGGGACTCAATGCCATAACCGTCCGTAACCGTTACCCGCTACCCCTTATGGCCACAGCCTTCGAGCTGCTCCAGGAAGCAGTTGTTTTCACTAAGCTTGACCTGCGGAACGCATACCATCTTGTGCGGATCAGACCTGGTGACGAGTGGAAGACCGCTTTCAACACGCCTACTGGTCACTATGAATACTTGGTGATGCCCTTCGGCCTGACCAACGCCCCAGCGGTGTTCCAAGCGCTCATAAACGATGTGCTTAGGGATATGCTTAACATATTTGTGTTCGTTTACTTGGATGACATCCTCATCTTTTCGAGCTCCCTTCAAGAACACACTAAGCATGTCAGACAAGTACTCAAACGCCTCCTGGACAGCCATCTGTACGTTAAGCCGGAAAAATGTGAATTCCATTCATCCCGAGTACAATTCCTGGGATTTGTAGTGGAACCCGGTCGAGTCCAAATGGACCCCAGGAATGTAGGGGCGGTAGTGGATTGGCCCACCCCCAAATCCGTTAAGGAAGTTCATCGTTTCCTGGGCTTCACAAACTTTTACCGCAAGTTCATCAAGAACTTCAGCTTGGTGGCAGCCCCTCTCTCAGCTTTAACCAAGGGTGGCAATGCAAGGTTTTTGTGGGGAAGAGAAGCTGAGACGGCCTTCCAAGGACTCAAGCAGCGCGTTCTCTCTGCTCCCATCCTGATACTACCGACTACGGATGAACCATTTGTGGTGGAGGTAGATGCATCAGAGGTTGGTGTTGGAGCTGTCCTGTCTCAGAGGGGTGAAGACAAGAAGCTTCATCCGTGCGCTTTCTTCTCACACCGGCTTACCCCGACTGAGAGGAACTACGATGTGGGGGATCGTGAACTCCTAGCGGTTAAGATGGCATTGAAGGAATGGAGACACTGGCTCGAGGGGGCTTCTCACCCGTTTCAAGTGCTTACGGACCACAAAAATCTGGAGTATATCCAGCAGGCGAAGCGGTTGAACTCTAGACAAGCTAGATGGTCTCTTTTCTTCAATCGATTCCAGTTTATCCTCACCTATCGGCCCGGGTCGAAGAATCTCAAACCGGATGCCCTGTCCCGAGTCTACGCTCCTGCCATTCGAGATGACACGGACATGCCTGTCCTTCCTGCTGCTAAGATTGTGGCTCCGATCTCGTGGCAAGTTGAGGATACTGTGAGACGTGCTCAAGCTAGCGAACCGGACCCGAAAGGAGGTCCTGCCAATCGGTTGTTTGTCCCCAAGGCAGTGAGGACTCAGGTCCTTCTGTGGGGGCACTCCTCTCGCCTCACCTGTCATCCGGGCGTAGGTCGCACCTTGGAGTTCATCCAGCGTAAGTTCTGGTGGCCTACCATAAGAGAAGACGTTGCCACTTTCGTCAATGCCTGTCCCGTGTGCTGCCAGGGCAAATCTTCTCACCTCCGCCCTCAAGGACTCCTTCACCCTTTACCTGTTCCCCACAGACCCTGGTCCCATATCTCATTGGACTTTATTACTGGACTTCCTCCATCCCATGGCAATACTACTATCCTAGTCATAATCGACAGGTTTTCAAAGGCGGCCAGGTTCGTCCCTCTGACTAAGTTACCTTCTGCCAAGGAAACGGCGGAGTTGGTAATTAATCATGTGTTCCGAGTCTTCGGCATTCCTCAAGATATGGTTTCTGACAGAGGTCCCCAGTTCGCCTCAAGGTTTTGGAAGGCCTTCTGCCAACTCATGGGGGCTTCTGCCAGTCTATCTTCAGGGTACCATCCGGAGTCCAACGGCCAAACAGAGAGGATGAATCAAGAGCTGGAAACCACCCTCCGATGTATGACTCGTGACAACCCGTCCACATGGTCAACCTTTATTGTTTGGGCCGAATACGCGCACAACACCTTGCGCTCCTCCTCCACTGGTATGTCCCCGCACGAGTGTCAGTTTGGCTATGCTCCTCCATTGTTCCCGGACCAGGAGGCAGAAGTCAGAGTGCCTTCAGCCTTGAAGTTCGTCAGACGCTGTCGGCTTATGTGGAGGAAGACCCGTCTTAATCTTATGCGTTCCTCACAGAGGTACCAACAACAAGCCAACAGACGTCGCCGTCCCGGGCCTACCCTGCGCCCCGGCCAGAGAGTCTGGCTCTCCACAAGAGACTTACCTCTACACGTGGAGTCTCGCAAGCTGTCCCAAAAATACATCGGTTCCTTCAAGGTTGCCAGGAGAGTTAACCCAGTTTCTTATCGCCTACACTTACCCAGATCCCTTAAGATTAATCCCACATTTCACATTTCATTGTTAAAACCTGTTGTTTTTTCTCCCCTTGTCCCGGCAGACAGACCTCCCCCTCCGCCTCGTGTCATTGGAGGCCAGCCGGCTTATACCGTCCATCGGATACTGGATTCCCGCCGGGTGCAGTGGTCCTGGCAGTATCTGGTGGACTGGGAAGGCTACGGTCCCGAGGAGCGCTCCTGGGTTCCTGCCAAAGACATCCTGGACCCTGACCTCATTCGTCAGTTCAGGGCCCTCCACCCTGAGAGAGCTGGTAGGAACGTCAGGAGCCGTTCCTAGGGGGGGGATTCTGTCAGGATTTGGCCAGGGTTGTTCCGGGTTTTGGTCACTAGATGCCCCCATTGTGCTTTTTGACCTTATGTTTTTTCCCTTGTTCCCCATTATTATTTGCACCTGTACCTCGTTGCTCCTGATTGTATTTAAACCCTTAGTTTCCCTCAGTTCTGTGCTCTGTGTTTGTATGTTAGCACCCAGCCCTAGTGTTCTGTGTTTTCCTGTCGATTATAACAGACATGGTTTACTATAACAGATATGGTTTATGGTTTACTATAACAGACATGGTTTATGGTTTACTATAACAGACATGGTTTACTATAACAGACATGGTTTACTACAGCAGACATGGTTTACTGTAACAGACATGGTTTACTATAACAGACATGGTTTATGGTTTACTATAACAGACATGGTTTACTATAACAGACATGGTTTACTATAACAGACATGGTTTACTGTAA
Organism: Oncorhynchus masou masou; assembly: GCF_036934945.1. Taxonomy (NCBI): domain Eukaryota; kingdom Metazoa; phylum Chordata; class Actinopteri; order Salmoniformes; family Salmonidae; genus Oncorhynchus; species Oncorhynchus masou. Next base: position 75,988,556 of record NC_088229.1, read on the forward strand.
CAGACATGGTTTACTATAACAGACATGGTTTACTATAACAGACATGGTTTACTATAACAGACATGGTTTACTATAACAGACATGGTTTACTATAACAGACATGGTTTACTATAACAGACATGGTTTATAAAACAGACATGGTTTACTACAGCAGACATGGTTTACTATAACAGACATGGTTTATGGTTTACTACAGCAGACATGGTTTACTGTAACAGACATGGTTTACTATAACAGACATGGTTTATGGTTTACTATAACAGACATGGTTTACTATAACAGACATGGTTTATGGTTTACTATAACAGACATGGTTTATGGTTTACTATAACAGACATGGTTTACTATAACAGACATGGTTTATGGTTTACTATAACAGACATGGTTTATGGTTTACTATAACAGACATGGTTTACTATAACAGACATGGTTTACTATAACAGACATGGTTTACTGTAACAGACATGGTTTACTATAACAGACATGGTTTATGGTTTACTATAACAGACATGGTTTACTATAACAGACATGGTTTTCTATAACAGACATGGTTTTCTATAACAGACATGGTTTACTATAACAGACATGGTTTACTATAACAGACATGGTTTACTATAACAGACATGGTTTACTGTAACAGACATGGTTTATGGTTTACTATAACAGACATGGTTTACTATAACAGACATGGTTTACTATAACAGACATGGTTTATGGTTTACTATAACAGACATGGTTTACTATAACAGACATGGTTTACTATAACAGACATGGTTTATGGTTTACTATAACAGACATGGTTTACTATAACAGACATGGTTTACTATAACAGACATGGTTTACTATAACAGACATGGTTTACTATAACAGACATGGTTTATGGTTTACTATAACAGACATGGTTTACTATAACAGACATGGTTTACTATAACAGACATGGTTTATGGTTTACTATAACAGACATGGTTTACTATAACAGACATGGTTTACTATAACAGACATGGTTTATGGTTTACTATAACAGACATGGTTTACTATAACAGACATGGTTTACTATAACAGACATGGTTTACTATAACAGATATGGTTTACTATAACAGACATGGTTTACTGTAACATACATGGTTTACTATAACAGACATGGTTTACTATAACAGACATGGTTTACTATAACAGACATGGTTTACTATAACAGACATGGTTTACTATAACATACATGGTTTATGGTTTACTATAACAGACATGGTTTACTATAACAGACATGGTTTACTATAACATACATGGTTTATGGTTTACTATAACAGACATGGTTTACTATAACAGACATGGTTTATGGTTTACTATAACAGACATGGTTTACTATAACAGACATGGTTTATGGTTTACTATAACAGACATGGTTTACTATAACAGACATGGTTTATGGTTTACTATAACAGACATGGTTTACTATAACAGACATGGTTTACTATAACATACATGGTTTATGGTTTACTATAACAGACATGGTTTATGGTTTACTATAACAGACATGGTTTACTATAACAGACATGGTTTATGGTTTACTATAACAGACATGGTTTACTATAACAGACATGGTTTACTATAACAGACATGGTTTACTGTAACAGACATGGTTTACTATAACAGACATGGTTTATGGTTTACTATAACAGACATGGTTTACTATAACAGACATGGTTTACTATAACAGACATGGTTTTCTATAACAGACATGGTTTATGGTTTACTATAACAGACATGGTTTATGGTTTACTATAACAGACATGGTTTACTATAACAGACATGGTTTACTATAACAGACATGGTTTATGGTTTACTATAACAGACATGGTTTACTATAACAGACATGGTTTACTGTAACAGACATGGTTTACTATAACAGACATGGTTTATTGTTTAGCGTTTAACTTCATATTTGTCTTATTTTTTTATTTAATTTAATTTTTTAAATAAAAATGTGTACCTACTTTTTTAATTCAGTTTATTTGAGTAAATACTTAACACTTATTTTCTTAAAACTGCATTATCAGTTAAGTGCCCTGTAAGTTTAATAACATTTCACAGTCTGTTGTATTCGTCGAATGTGACAAATAAAACTTGATTTGATTTAATTTAATCAGCCCGTAAAAAAAGGCAGCCATCTCCTCCGGCGCCGTTATCGCCATGTTTCTATGATCTGAAGGGAATGTCTGCTGTTCAATCAAGATGAATTCAGACCAAATCGGTGCAGCCGCTGATTTGAAGCCTGACTGGCTATCGATCCACTAACAGTTTACCAGGAATGTGGTCTAAGCTGAGCTTGGAGATTTGTTCCATGTTGAAACTCTTCTCCCACTCAGTTGTAGACCTATTATTGGCTGACTTTAGAGTGGGCCTCTTCTCATTCTAACCAGTAAGACATTCTAATTTAGGGTTAAATATTGACCAGTGGTGATATGTAAATGCCGATATTGAGGACAGACTTGAAAGACACACCTTAGAGTCCACTGCAATAAAACTCTGCAAATCAGCTATTGGAATAATAAAAAGGTAATGAGACAGAACCTTTAAAAACGTTATCTCTCTTACTTAGATAAACGCTTTAGGCTTTTTCTTGACTATTTTTGCCAGCCGAGTGGGCCAGCAGAGCAGCTGGAGCTGCAGTGGACTGGCAGGGATCAAGCTTTGCTAGTCCTCGTACTCAACCAGCAGCCATATCATTACTACAGTCCTCGTACTCAACCAGAAGCCATATTGTTACTACAGTCCTTGTACTCAACCAGCAGCCATATCATTACTACAGTCCTCGTACTCAACCAGAAGCCATATCGTTACTACAGTCCTTGTACTCAACCAGCAGCCATATCATTACTACAGACCTCATACTCAACCAGCAGCCATACCGTTACTACAGTCTTCGTACTCAACCAGCAGCCATACCGTTACTACAGTCTTCGTACTCAACCAGCAGCCATATCGTTACTACAGTCCTCGTACTCAACCAGCAGCCATACCGTTACTACAGTCTTCGTACTCAACCAGCAGCCATATCATTACTACAGTCTTTGTACTCAACCAGCAGCCATATCGTTACTACAGTCCTCGTACTCAACCAGCAGCCATATCATTACTACAGTCCTCGTACTCAACCAGCAGCCATACCGTTACTACAGTCTTCGTACTCAACCAGCAGCCATATCATTACTACAGTCCTCGTATTCAACCAGCAGCCATACCGTTACTACAGTCCTCGTACTCAACCAGCAGCCATACCGTTACTACAGTCCTCGTACTCAACCAGCAGCCATACCGTTACTACAGTCTTCGTACTCAACCAGCAGCCATACCGTTACTACAGTCTTCGTACTCAACCAGCAGCCATACCGTTACTACAGTCTTCGTACTCAACCAGCAGCCATACCATTACTACAGTCCTCGTACTCAACCAGCAGCCATACCGTTACTACAGTCTTCGTACTCAACCAGCAGCCATACCGTTACTACAGTCCTCGTACTCAACCAGCAGCCATACCGTTACTACAGTCCTCGTACTCAACCAGCAGCCATACCGTTACTACAGTCCTCGTACTCAACCAGCAGCCATACCGTTACTACAGTCCTCGTACTCAACCAGCAGCCATACCGTTACTACAGTCCTCGTACTCAACCAGCAGCCATACCGTTACTACAGTCCTCGTACTCAACCAGCAGCCATACCGTTACTACAGTCTTCGTACTCAACCAGCAGCCATACCGTTACTACAGTCTTCGTACTCAACCAGCAGCCATACCGTTACTACAGTCTTCGTACTCAACCAGCAGCCATACCGTTACTACAGTCTTCGTACTCAACCAGCAGCCATATCGTTACTACAGTCTTCGTACTCAACCAGCAGCTACACTGCCTCAGGAGGTAGTACCATCATCATGTTGTTATAGAGTTTACAGTACTGGACCCAGGTACCAATAGCATTGGGTTTGGAAAGGTCTCTTGTTTACGTGTTTGAGTCGTTAGAACCATGGTTTTGATCCAACAGACAACTGGTATGCATCTTTACATCGTAAACCTACTCACAAAAAAAAATCTGTCTCGAAGCACCGTGTACAAAGTACATATTTAGAGGGTTTTTATACAACAGTATTGAAGATTGTCTTTGTTGGCCCAATCTGTATCATTGTAACTTTCTAACCCAATACAGAAACACACAAATCACCCTACTATTACTAGTTAATGACCTGTATGTTTGAATTCTCCTCAGGCAGTAAGACAATCACTCCCTAGAGAGAACCTGTTTTTATCTCCACTTTCTGCTCATCTCTGAAGTACATACTATACCCCTGCTTTTTCTCATGCAAGGGAAGTGTTTTTCAAGTGTCTCTCACCCTAAACTGTTTCTGAGTCCAGAATGGCACCCTATTCCCCATAGTGCACTACTTTTGACCAGATCCCTATGTAGGGGATAGGGTGCATTTTGGGACACAGACTTTAGTCAGTTCCCAGTGGGTCTGCCGTCTATTGCGATAACAGAGACACGTCAGAACGAAACGGAAGGGGTGAAATAGTGAACCAGTCAGAGTGAAACTGAATCCACTGGGGGAACTATTGAGGGGAATACTGATTACTTCTGAGATTTCACTGGCTGGAGATGTTTCTGTCGTTGTAGATCTATGAGATCTGTTCACGTTTAAAGCTACAATCTGTGTTTTTCAGTAAAATTTCAGCACCACTTGTTGTTGTAAGTTACCACTGGATAGACTAGCAGATCCCAGATTGCAGATTCACATTAGCATAAAACAAAGCAATGTACTACCTGAATAGTAGAAAACCCCATCAATTGTCATATTATTAAACAACAAGGATGATTACACAACCAACACAATTATCCACAACACAACCAACCCATTATCTAAAGAACCACTTGTTTGGTTGATTTCACAATCAAACACATGCATACATCTCTCAGCACTGTGGTAAAGCATGAACAACAACACACAAGCATTCAAATAGGAGAGAATCTCTGACTCCCTACCACCTTCATCATCATCACCACCATCATCATCACCATCATCACCACCATCATCATACCATCATCATCGTCATCAACATCACCATCATCATCATCGCCGTCTTCATCGTCAACATCATCATCATCATCATCATCATCATCGCCGTCATCATCATCGTCATCATCGTCTTCATCGTCATCGTCATCATCGGCATCATCATCATCATCATCATCATCGCCGTCATCATCATCATCATCATCATCACCATCATCATCATCATCATCATGATCATCATCTTCGTCATCTTCATCATCATCATCATCATCATCGTCTTCATCGTCATCATCATCATCATCATCTTCATCATCATCACCATCATCATCATCATCGTCTTCATCGTCATCATCATCATCATCATCACCATCACCGTCATCATCATCATCATCATCTAACTAAATCAAATCAAATTTTATTTGTCACATACACATGGTTAGCACATGCTAACGTGAATGTAGCGAAATGCTTGTGCTTCTAGTTCCGACCATGCATAATCCAGTAATCTAACCTAACAATTTCACAACAACTACCTATGTACACACACGTTTAAAGGAATCAATAAGAATATGTACATAAAAATATATGAATGAGCGATGGCCGAACGGCATAGGCAAGATGCAGTAGATGATATAGTGTACAGTACATACATATGAGATGTGCAATGTAGGCTATGTAAACATTATATTAAGTGGCATTGTTTAAAGTGGCTGGTGATGCAGTAGATGGTATAGAGTACAGTATATACATATGAGATGGATAATGTAGGCTATGTAAACATTATGTTAAGTGGCATTGTTTAAAGTGGCTAGTGATACAAATATTACATCCATTTTTTCATTATTAAAGTGACTTGAGATTTGAGTCAATGTGTTGGCAGCAGCGTCTCTGTGTTAGTGATGACTGTTTAACAGTCTGATGGCCTTGAGATAGAAGCTGTTTTTCAGTCTCTCTGTCCCAGCTTTGATGCACCTGAACTGACCTCGCCTTCTGGATGATAGCGGGGTGAACAGGCAGTGGCTCGGGTGGTTGATGTCCTTGATGATCTATTTGGCCTTCCTGTGACATCGGGTGCTGTAGGTGTACTGGAGGGCAGGTAGTTTGCCTCCGGTGATGCGTTGGGCAGACCTCACTACCCTCTGGAGAGCCTTACGGTTGTGGGCAGAGCAGTTGCCGTACCAAGCGGTGATACAGCTCGCCAGGATGCTCTCGATTTTGCATCTGTAAAAGTTTGTGAGTGTTTTTGGTGACAAGCAAAATGTATTCTATATTGCCTTACAGGGGGCTAAGTGTCTGATTCAAGGGAAACTGGAATTTTGAAATAAGCACCAGATTTCACACACAGCTAGGACCTTAGAAGAGGTTTTTTTTTTACAAAAAGAAACTTCCTAAAATATGACCTAGCTGTGTGTTGAGATTCTATCCCCAAAAGGCCCAGTTTCATTTGCTGGCTGCTATTACTGGATAGTAACCCATCTCAGGAAGGTGAATCTATACCAGTTAGTGGTTAGTAGACAGTAACCAGTCCCACTAAGGTGAATCTATACCAGTTAGTGGTTAGTAGATAGTAACCAGTCCCACTAAGGTGAATCTATACCAGTTAGTGGTTAGTAGACAGTAACCAGTCCCACTAAGGTGAATCTATACCAGTTAGTGGTTAGTAGATAGTAACCAGTCCCAATAAGGTGAATCTATACCAGTTAGTAGACAGTTACCAGTCCCAATAAGGTGAATCTATACCAGTTAGTAGACAGTAACCAGTCCCAATAAGGTGAATCTATACCAGTTAGTAGACAGTAACCAGTCCCAGTAAGGTGAATCTATACCAGTTAGTAGACAGTAACCAGTCCCAGTAAGGTGAATCTATACCAGTTAGTAGACAGTAACCAGTCCCAGTAAGGTGAATCTATACCAGTTAGTAGACAGTAACCAGTCCCAGTAAGGTGAATCTATACCAATTAGTAGAATGTAACCAGTCCCAGTAAGATGAATCTATACCAGTTAGTAGACAGTGACCAGTCCCAGTAAGGTGAATCTATACCAGTTAGTAGACAGTAACCAGTCCCAGTAAGGTGAATCTATACCAGTTAGTAGACAGTTACCAGTCCCAGTAAGATGAATCTATACCAGTTAGTATACAGTAACCAGTCCCAGTAAGATGAATCTATACCAGTTAGTAGACAGTAACCAGACCCACTAAGGTGAATCTATACCAGTTAGTAGACAGTAACCAGTCCCAGTAAGGTGAATCTATACCAGTTAGTGGTTAGTAGATAGTAACCATTCCCAGTAAGATGAATCTATACCAGTTAGTAGACATTAACCAGTCCCAGTAAGGTGAATCTATACCAGTTAGTAGACAGTAACCAGTCCCAGTAAGGTGAATCTATACCAGTTAGTGGTTAGTAGACAGTAACCATTCCCAGTAAGGTGAATCTATACCAGTTAGTAGACAGTAACAAGTCCCAATAAGGGGAATCTATACCAGTTAGTAGACAGTAACCAGTCCCAGTAAGGTGAATCTATACCAGTTAGTGGTTAGTAGACAGTAACCAGTCCCAGTAAGGTGAATCTATACCAGTTAGTAGACAGTAACCAGTCCCAGTAAGGTGAATCTATACCAATTAGTAGAATGTAACCAGTCCCAGTAAGGTGAATCTATACCAGTTAGTAGACAGTAACCAGTCCCAGTAAGGTGAATCTATACCAGTTAGTGTTTAGTAGACAGTAACCATTCCCAGTAAGGTGAATCTATACCAGTTAGTGGTTAGTAGACAGTAACCAGTCCCAGTAAGGTGAATCTATACCAGTTAGTAGACAGTAACCAGTCCTAGTAAGGTGAATCTATACCAGTTAGTGGTTAGTAGACAGTAACCAGTCCCAGTAAGGTGAATCTATACCAGTTAGTAGACAGTAACCAGTCCCAGTAAGGTGAATCTATACCAGTTAGTAGACAGTAACCAGTCCCAGCTAGGTGAATCTATACCAGTTAGTAGACAGTAACAAGTCCCAGTAAGGTGAATCTATACCAGTTAGTAGACAGTTACCAGTCCCAGTAAGGTGAATCTATACCAGTTAGTAGACAGTAACCAGTCCCAGCTAGGTGAATCTATACCAGTTAGTAGACAGTAACAAGTCCCAGTAAGGTGAATCTATACCAGTTAGTAGACAGTTACCAGTCCCAGTAAGGTGAATCTATACCAGTTAGTAGACAGTAACCAGTCCCAGTAAGGTGAATCTATACCAGTTAGTAGACAGTAACCAGTCCCAGTAAGGTGAATCTATACCAGTTAGTAGACAGTAACCAGTCCCAGTAAGGTGAATCTATACCAGTTAGTAGACAGTAACCAGTCCCAGTAAGGTGAATCTATACCAGTTTGTAGACAGTAACCAGTCCCAGTAAGGTGAATCTATACCAGTTAGTAGACAGTAACCAGTCCCAGTAAGGTGAATCTATACCAGTTAGTAGACAGTAACCAGTCCCAGTAAGGTGAATCTATACCAGTTAGTAGACAGTAACCAGTCCCAATAAGGTGAATCTATACCAGTTAGTAGACAGTAACCAGTCCCAGTAAGGTGAATCTATCCCAGTTAGTAGACAGTAACCAGTTCCAGTAAGGTGAATCTATACCAGTTAGTAGACAGTTACCAGTCCCAGTAAGGTGAATCTATACCAGTTAGAGGTTAGTGGACAGTAACCAGTCCCAGTAAGGTGAATCTATACCAGTTAGTAGACAGTAACCAGTCCCAGTAAGGTGAATCTATACCAGTTAGAGGTTAGTGGACAGTAACCAGTCCCAGTAAGGTGAATCTATACCAGTTAGAGGTTAGTGGACAGTAACCAGTCCCAGTAAGGTGAATCTATACCAGTTAGTAAACAGTAACCAGTCCCAGTAAGGTGAATCTATACCAATTAGTAGAATGTAACCAGTCCCAGTAAGATGAATCTATACCAGTTAGTAGACAGTAACCAGTCCCAGTAAGGTGAATCTATACCAGTTAGTAGACAGTAACCAGTCCCAGTAAGGTGAATCTATACCAATTAGTAGAATGTAACCAGTCCCATTATGATGAATCTATACCAGTTAGTAGACAGTTACCAGTCCCAGTAAGATGGATCTATACCAGTTAGTAGACAGTAACCAGTCCCACTAAGGTGAATCTATACCAGTTAGTAGACAGTAACCAGTCCCAGTAAGGTGAATCTATACCAGTTAGTGGTTAGTAGACAGTAACCATTCCCAGTAAGATGAATCTATACCAGTTAGTAGACATTAACCAGTCCCAGTAAGGTGAATCTATACCAGTTAGTAGACAGTAACCAGTCCCAGTAAGGTGAATCTATACCAGTTAGTGGTTAGTAGACAGTAACCAGTCCCAGTATGTTGAATCTATACCAGTTAGTAGACAGTAACCAGTCCCAATAAGGGGAATCTATACCAGTTAGTAGACAGTAACCAGTCCCAGTAAGGTGAATCTATACCAGTTAGTGGTTAGTAGACAGTAACCAGTCCCAGTAAGGTGAATCTATACCAGTTAGTAGACAGTAACCAGTCCCAGTAAGGTGAATCTATACCAATTAGTAGAATGTAACCAGTCCCAGTAAGGTGAATCTATACCAGTTAGTAGACAGTAACCAGTCCCAGTAAGGTGAATCTATACCAGTTAGTGGATAGTAGACAGTAACCATTCCCAGTAAGGTGAATCTATACCAGTTAGTGGTTAGTAGACAGTAACCAGTCCCAGTAAGGTGAATCTATACCAGTTAGTATACAGTAACCAGTCCCAGTAAGGTGAATCTATACCAGTTAGTGGTTAGTAGACAGTAACCATTACCAGTAAGGTGAATCTATACCAGATAGTAGACAGTAACCAGTCCCAGTAAGGTGAATCTATACCAGTTAGTGGTTAGTAGACAGTAACCAGTCCCAGTAAGGTGAATCTATACCAGTTAGTAGACAGTAACCAGTCCCAGTAAGGTGAATCTATACCAGTTAGTAGACAGTAACCAGTCCCAGTAAGGTGAATCTATACCAGTTAGTAGACAGTAACCAGTCCCAGTAAGGTGAATCTATACCAGTTAGTAGACAGTAACCAGTCCTAGTAAGGTGAATCTATACCAGTTAGTGGTTAGTAGACAGTAACCAGTCCCAGTAAGGTGAATCTATACCAGTTAGTAGACAGTAACCAGTCCCAGTAAGGTGAATCTATACCAGTTAGAGGTTAGTAGACAGTAACCAGTCCCAGTAAGGTGAATCTATACCAGTTAGTAGACAGTAACCAGTCCCAGTAAGGTGAATCTATACCAGTTAGTAGACAGTTACCAGTCCCAGTAAGGTGAATCTATACCAGTTAGTAGACAGTAACCAGTCCCAGTAAGGTGAATCTATACCAGTTAGTTGACAGTAACCAGTCCCAGTAAGGTGAATCTATACCAGGTAGTAGACAGTAACCAGTCCCAGTAAGGTGAATCTATACCAGTTAGTAGACAGTAACCAGTCCCAGTAAGGTGAATCTATACCAGTTTGTAGACAGTAACCAGTCCCAGTAAGGTGAATCTATACCAGTTAGTAGACAGTAACCAGTCCCAGTAAGGTGAATCTATACCAGTTAGTAGACAGTAACCAGTCCCAGTAAGGTGAATCTATACCAGTTAGTAGACAGTAACCAGTCCCAGTAAGGGGAATCTATACCAGTTAGTAGACAGTAACCAGTCCCAGTAAGGTGAATCTATACCAGTTAGTAGACAGTAACCAGTCCCAGTAAGGTGAATCTATACCAGTTAGTAGACAGTAACCAGTCCCAGTAAGGTCAATCTATACCAGTTAGTATACAGTAACCAGTCCCAGTAAGGTGAATCTATACCAGTTAATATACAGTTACCAGTCCCAGTAAGGTGAATCTATACCAGTTAGAGGTTAGTGGACAGTAACCAGTCCCAGTAAGGTGAATCTATACCAGTTAGTAGACAGTTAACAGTCCCAGTAAGGTGAATCTATACCAGTTAGAGGTTAGTGGACAGTAACCAGTCCCAGTAAGGTGAATCTATACCAGTTAGTAGACAGTAACCAGTCCCAGTAAGGTGAATCTAAACCAGTTAGAGGTTAGTGGACAGTAACCAGTCCCAGTAAGGTGAATCTATACCAGTTAGAGGTTAGTGGACAGTAACCAGTCCCAGTAAGGTGAATCTATACCAGTTAGAGGTTAGTGGACAGTAACCAGTCCCAGTAAGGTGAATCTATACCAGTTAGTAGACAGTAACCAGTCCCAGTAAGGTGAATCTATACCAGTTAGTAGACAGTAACCAGTCCCAGTAAGGTGAATCTATACCAGTTAGTAGACAGTAACCAGTCCCAATAAGGTGAATCTATACCAGTTAGTAGACAGTAACCAGTCCCAGTAAGGTGAATCTATACCAGTTAGTAGACAGTAACCAGTCCCAGTAAGGTGAATCTATACCAGTTAGTAGACAGTAACCAGTCCCAGTAAGGTGAATCTATACCAGTTAGTAGACAGTAACCAGTCCCAGTAAGGTGAATCTATACCAGTTAGTAGACAGTAACCAGTCCCAGTAAGGTGAATCTATACCAGTTAGTAGACAGTAACCAGTCCCAGTAAGGTGAATCTATACCAGTTAGTAGACAGTAACCAGTCCCAGTAAGGTGAATCTATACCAGTTAGTAGACAGTAACCAGTCCCAGTAAGGTGAATCTATACCAGTTAGTAGATAGTAACCAGTCCCAGTAAGGTGAATCTTTACCAGTTAGTAGATAGTAAACAGTCCCAGTAAGGTGAATCTATACCAGTTAGTAGACAGTAACCAGTCCCAGTAAGGTGAATCTATACCAATTAGTAGATAGTAACCAGTCCCAGTAAGGTGAATCTATACCAGTTAGTAGACAGTAACCAGTCCCAGTAAGTTGAATCTATACCAGTTAGTAGACAGTAACCAGTCCCAGTAAGGTGAATCTATACCAGTTAGTAGATAGTAACCAGTCCCAGTAAGGTGAATCTATACCAGTTAGTAGACAGTAGCCAGTCCCAGTAAGGTGAATCTATACCAGTTAGTGGTTAGTAGACAGTAACCACTCCCAGTATGGTGAATCTATACCAGTTAGTATACAGTAACCTGTCCCAGTAAGGTGAATCTTTAGATGTTAGTGGACAGTAACCAGTCCCAGTAAGGTGAATCTTTAGATGTTAGTGGACCGTAACCAGTCACCGAAAGGTTAGTGCTTAAATTTGACCGCTTGAACCGCTTGTGCGACACCTACAACAACATCCGGTGAAATTGCAGAGAGCAAACTTCAAAATACCAAAATTGTAATATTAAACATTCATGAAAATTAAAGTTTCATACAAAATTTAAAACCTTAACTTCTTGTTAATCTAACCGCATTGTCAGATTTCAAGAAAGCTTTCCGGCGAAAGCATATCATTATCTGAGGACAGCGCCCCAAACCAAAATACTTTTTCAACGAGCACAGGCCTCACAAAATCACAAATAGCGATTAAATAAATCACTTACCTTTGAAGATCTTCCTCTGTTTGTAATCCCATAAGTCTCAGTTACACATTGAATGGTTGTTTTGTTCGATAAAGTCCTTCTTTTATAACCCAAAAATGTACGTTTAATTGGCCCGCTTGATTCAGTAATCTACTCGTTCAAAATCCATACAAACAAATCCAAAAAGTTTCCAGTAAAGTTCGTCCAAACAAGTCAAACGTTGTTTCTAATTAATCCTCTAATTTGTAAATAAATTCTAATATTTAAGATGGAGAATAGTACATTCAGTAGGGAAGATAAATAACAAAGAGCGCGCACATCATTCACGTGCCAACAAGACTACATTTCCAATGAGAGACATGTTGTAGTTTTTCCATACTACTTGCTAAGTACAAGCCTGAAACCCTTTCTAAAGACTGTTGATATCTAGTGGAAGCCATAGGAACTGCAATCTGGATCCTATCTATTTGTGTATCTGATAGGCAAGCATTGAAATGGCCTGTGACCTCAAAAACAAATAATTCCAGATGGATTTTCCTTTGGTTTTCACCTGCCATATCAGTTGTGTTATACGCACAGACATTATTTTAACAGTTGTAGAAACTTCAGAGTGTTTCCTATCCAATGCTATGCTATGCATATCCTAGCTTCTGGGCCTGAGTAACAGACAGTTTACTTTGGGCACTTCAGTCATCCAAAATGCCAGACAAAAACCAGTATGCTAATTAAGTTACTTTGTGCCAGATCCTGCCAGAACAGTATCCAGCACCTCTCAGATTTGAATCTCGTTCGTTCCGGCACCTATTTGCCTAACTCCGGCACCTCACACAGCATTATCACTGTTTGCACTGTAAACATACAACAACAAAAAGCAATCATAGTTAAATCAAGTTGCCTCCTGTTTTTTCTCCCGCATCCCAGAAAAAGAGTCATGTAAAAGTGTGGTGATCCTTCTGTGCAATCATCCTAATCCTTCCACACTGATTTCAGATCTGTTCTCTTATTCATACATTAGTGTCACGTTCTGACCTTAGTTCCTTTATTATGTCTTTGTGTTAGTTTGGTCAAGGTGTGAGTTGGGGTGGGTAGTCTATGTTCTTTTTTCTATGTTGTAATTCTGTGTTTGGCCTGGTATGGTTCTCAATCAGAGGCAGCTGTTGATCGTTGTCTCTGATTGAGAATCAAACTTAGGTAGCCTGTTTTCCCAAGTTTGGTTGTGGGTGATTGTTTTCTGTGTCTGTGTTTTCCATACAGAACTGTTTCGTTTTCATTTTGTGTAGGGTTCAGTTTGAATTAAAAAGATGGTTAACACTTACCACGCTGTGTTTTGGTCCGATCCTTCCTACTCCTCCACTGAAGAGAAGGACGAAAACCGTTACAGAATCACCCACCCAAACCGGACCAAGCAGCGTGGTAACCAGGAGCAGAGGGTTCTGGACTCCTGGACATGGGAGGAGATTTTGGACGGAAAGGGACCCTGGGGACAGAGTGGTGAATATCACCGCCCCAGGGAAGAGCTGGAGGCAGCCAAAGCAGAGTGGCGGCATTATGAGGGGTTAGCACGGTAGCGCAACAGGCACTATGAGGAGTTAGCACGGTAGCGCAACAGGCACTATGAGGAGTTAGCACGGTAGCGCAACAGGCACTATGAGGAGTTAGCATGGTAGCGCAACAGGCACTATGAGGAGTTAGCACGGTAGCGCAACAGGCACTATGAGGAGTTAGCATGGTAGCGCAACAGGCACTATGAGGAGTTAGCATGGTAGCGCAACAGGCACTATGAGGAGTTAGCATGGTAGCGCAACAGGCACTATGAGGAGTTAGCATGGTAGCGCAACAGGCATTATGAGGAGTTAGCATGGTAGCGCAACAGGCACTATGAGGAGTTAGCATGGTAGCGCAACAGGCACTATGAGGAGTTAGCACGGTAGCGCAACAGGCACGAGAGGCAGCCTCCACAAAAAATTGGGGGAGACACACAGGGGGTGTAGCAGAGTCAGGTTGGAGACCTGAGCCAACTCCCCGTGCTTACAGTGGCGGGCGTCATACTGGTCAGGCACCGTGTTATGCGGTCAAGCGCACGGTGTCTCCAGTGCGCGTTCTTAGCCCGGTGCGCTACATCCCAGCCCCCCCGTAAGTGCCATGCGAGAGAGAGTCGGCATCCAGCCAGGGCGTATTGTGCCGGCCCAGCGAGTTTGTTCTCCAGTATGTCGTTTTGGACCAGGGTATCCTGCGCCGGCGCCGTGTGCTGTGTCTCCGGGGCGCTGGGAGGGTGCAGTGCGCCCTATGCCTGCGCTCCGCCCGTGCCGGGCTAATGTGGGCATTGAGCCTAAGGGAGAGGTGTGAGTGGTATGCACCAGAGATCCAGTGCTCCCCCACAGCCCGGTTCAACCTGTGCCTGCACTCTGGAGGGTCCAGGCTAAAGTGGTCATCCAGCCTGGAGGAGTGGTGCCAAGGCTGCACAACAGAGCAGGTGTGGTGCCCAGAGCAGGTGCAAGACCAGGCAAATGTATATCCCCTGGCTTGTCAAGCAAAATCCAAAGATGAGCTATCCAACATGCAGAAATGTAGGGAATTTGGGCCTGGAAAATACTGGAAGGATGAAACTAGCCAAAGAGTGGGTAGAATATATAGTAAAATCCTCTGCCTCCAACAATAAAAAAAGAGACAAAGAGCCCTCAGATAAAAGGTTTTTGAACTTGCCCAAACCAAGACCCGTTTAGCAGCAGCAAGCATTGTAGACAGGGCTAAAGAGGACACCTTAACACAGGTTTTAGTTAATGCTCAAAATAAAAACGCATTAGACACTACAGCCAGACTCTTCCGGAGCTTGCAAGGAAGCTAAACGTCACAGACCCGCTCACGGTTTTGTCAGGAGTTAAATGGATTTGACTTGGGGAGCATTCTCCATTTCAATGCTGCTTGCTCCAACATACAGATACAAATGTAAACCGAAATGGAGTGAAAACTATTTGAAAGAATAGTACAGTGTTCTCCCAAAATCAGCCAGACATTCAGCTGTGCAAAATCTGCAGGATCTTGGACACTAAATGGGTGGCATCCAGTTTTAAAACTGTAGACTCTGTGTGGAAAAATGACCCGACTCTTCACTAGCATTTCACCACAGCAGCTGGGGATGCCTTAAGAGACAGAGAGACCCATCAGAGTTATAGTGGCCTGGGCCATGAGCATATCCTCGCATGCATTTGTTAACAATCTCGACCCTGCAGTGCCTTGCAGAAGTATTCATCCCCCTTGACGTTTTCGTATTTTGTTGCATCGCAACCTGTCATTTAAATATATTCTTATTTGGATTTCATGTAACGGACATACACAGAATAGTCCAAATTGGTGAAGTGAAATCAAAAAAATGACTTGTTTAAAAAAAAAATCTAAAAAATTCAAAACGTAAAAGTGGTGCTTGCATAGGCATTCACCCCCTTTGCTCTGAAGCCCGTAAATAACATATGGTGCAATCAATTATCTTCAAAGATCACATAATTAGTTAAATTAAATAAATTAGTTCAATAAAGTCCACCTGTGTGCAATCTAAGTGTCACATGATCTGTCACATGATCTCAGTATATATATAGACCTGTTCTGTAAGGCCCCAGAGTCCGCAACACCACGAAGCAAGCGGCACCATGAAGACCAAGGAGCTCTCCAAACAGGTCAGGAACAAAGTTGTGGAGAGGTTCAGATCAGGGTTGGGTTGTAATAAAATATCAAACTATGAACATCCCATGGAGCACCATTAAATCCGTTATTTAAAAATAAGAAAGAATATGACACCACAACAAACCTGCCAATTGAGGGACGCCCACCAAAACTCATGGACCACACAAGGGGGGCATTAATCAGAGAGGCAACAAAGAGACCAGAGATAACCCTGAAAGATCTGTAAAACTCCACAGCGGAGACTGGAGTATCTGTTCATAGGACCACTTTAAGCCGTACATACGGAAGAGTGGCCAGAAAAAAAGCTACTTAAATAAAAAATTAAGAAAAAAGGTTTGGTGTTTGCCAAAAGGCATGTGGGAGACTCGCCAAACATATGGAATAAGGTATTCTGGCCAGATGAGACTACAATTGAGCTTTTTGGCCATCAAGGAAAATGCTGGCCATCAAAGAAAATCTCTGGCACAAACACAAGACCTCGCATAACCCCGAGAACACCATCCCCACAGTGAAGCATGGTGGTGGCAGCATCGGCAGGGACAGGGAAACTAGTCAGAATTGAAGGAATGATGGATGGCGCTAAATATAGGGAACTTCTTGAGGGAAACCTGTTTCAGTCTTCCAGAGATTTAAGACTTGGAAGGAGGTTCACCTTCCAGCAGGCATACTGTTAAAGCAACACATGAGTGGTTTATGAGGAAAGATTTAAATGTATTGGAATGGCCTAGACAAAGGCCAGACTTCAATCCAATTGAGGTGAATATTGTCTCAAGCCTTTTGTGTGATGCACTTCAGCAACTATCTGAATTGTCACTCAAGCTTCAAAAGTGAAACTGCACAATTTTTTCTGCACACAGGGCAGTCACCAAGGAAGGGTGTTCAGTGTCGTGTCAGAGCAGCCAGGCCGACACACATACAACTCAGCCAGAGAGCGATTCAGGAGAACTTTTTCCAGGGCGTCAAACTGAATGATGGAAGACCCAGAGACAGAGTACTCATTCAGAAGGGTTTTTTCGATAGCTTGGCGAGAAACATGGAGGCGAGAATGTTCTCTCAAGGAGGTCAGGCAGAGGACAATACAGGATACCACCAGTTCATAGCTGCAGCTGAAGGTGCACCAGCTGAAGGTGCTTTAGGCGCAGTAGGAGGATGCAGGAGCACTCTACGGAGAAACAGAGATAGTCAGAGATAGTTTGGATTGACTGTCTAAATACGGTCATACAGACCTACAGACAGTACAGGAACACTGATGGTAAAGATAAAGGAGAGATTCCAGACGGACTTAAAGATCTGGCGGTCAGCACCTTCCCCATCTCCAGTGCAGAATGCCAGCAGGATTTTTCTAAAATGAATCTGATTGGCTCCTGAACCTGCACCTCAATCACCTACACCATATCAGGGCTACTCTTTCTGAACCTTGTTGACCAAATTCATCCAAGTCTACGTGAAGTCATGGATTGTTAAAGAACACAGGCGTGTCACAGACACCAGGAGCAAAAACGAGAAATAGGGAGAAGACTCACGAGAAAATGGCTGTTTTGCGGGAGGATTTGGAAAACTAAAGTAGGGATATCTCTTTCCTTTACAAACTTGTTCTGTGAACTTACTCTGAATATGGCCTTCATACTTTCATAGGCAGGAGGCCTGTACATTATCAATTGTGTTCTGCAGTAGCCTAAAATGACACATTTTATTGGAAGTATATGATATAGCACTATATGATATTGTGATATAAAATCAAATGATTGTGATATAATTTGTTCTACTGCTACATTGATGTCTTTAAAAAGTATATGAAATTCGGGTCTTGTAAGCCCCACTGCTGAGTTTGGTATATGGTGGGTGTTGCTGTACATTGATGTCTTTAAAATTAGGTTTTTAAGAAACTCATTTTTGTAAGCCCCACAGCTATACTAGATTATTTGGGCAGAGTATATGTTTGAGACCGACGCGTGGCCGTCACGTAACGGTGGCTGTGTGAGAAGCGTGCCAGTATCTCTCACATAAATAGAATGAGATCCACTTTCTATGATCTCTCTCCCTCTCTGCTCCGAAAGACATAAGCCTGAACTCTCATCTCTCAAGCGTTACACTTAATCATTTACTTAGACTCTATGCTGTAGGCACCCAAAATATTTGATCAACTTCCAAATTGTGTTTTACAAAAAAAAAGAGAGAAATAGGCTTTTGGCAGGAGTACATCGTTCATCGTCAGTGAGCGAACTCCCCATCATTGGGAGAATCAGTGAAACTGGAAAGTGTGTTTAGAGCTATAATATCCTCCTCGCATTGTAGCCGAGCTGTTTGATAGATTCAAGACAAGGTTGTTTCATTGATCTCAGGTTCTCAGTTTGTCAGAGTCAAAGAAGTCATTTCCATTATTTGTGTGGTATTAACAACGATTCTGTCAAAGTCTCCAGTCATGTAAAAATGACGAAGAATTGCGTTATAAGCGTTTATTTAAAAAAGGCCAACATTTTCCCGGACATTATTCTGCTAAAAATGTACCCCATGTGTGCAACTTCTGTAAGTGCCTCTACTCTACTGCTCCAATACCGATACGCTAAAAACATGATATGAATGCAATGCTTTTCAATAACAAGGGGGAGAAATGATGCATTCCGGAACTTCACAACACCCCAGGTTAACCCCTTCACGTGCTCACTGTTTGATCCGGCAACTGCAGATCTACAACTGATGCACAGAGAAACATGAATCGGTAGCAGTTTAAGGACAGTTACCAGTCCCAGTAAGGGGAATCTATACCAGTTAATAGACAGTAACCAGTCCCAGTAAGGTGAATCTATACCAGTTAGTGGTTGGTAGACAGTAACCAGTCCCAGTAAGGTGAATCTATACCAGTTAGTAGACAGTAACCAGTCCCAGTAAGGTGAATCTATACCAGTTAGTAGACAGTAACCAGTCCCAGTAAGGTGAATCTATACCAGTTAGTAGACAGTAACCAGTCCCAGTAAGGTGAATCTATACCAGTTAGTAGACAGTAACCAGTCCCAGTAAGGTGAATCTATACCAGTTAGTAGACAGTAACCAGTCCCAGTAAGGTGAATCTATACCAGTTAGTAGACAGTAACCAGTCCCAGTAAGGTGAATCATACCAGTAACCAGTCCCAGTAAGGTGAATCTATACCAGTTAGTAGACAGTAACCAGTCCCAGTAAGGTGAATCTATACCAGTTAGTAGACAGTAACCAGTCCCAGTAAGGTGAATCTATACCAGTTAGTAGACAGTAACCAGTCCCAGTAAGGTGAATCTATACCAGTTAGTAGACAGTCCCAGTAAGGTGAATCTATACCAGTTAGTAGACAGTAACCAGTCCCAGTGAATCTATACCAGTAGACAGTAACCAGTCCCAGTAAGGTGAATCTATACCAGTTAGTAGACAGTAACCAGTCCCAGTAAGGTGAATCTATACCAGTTAGTAGACAGTAACCAGTCCCAGTAAGGTGAATCTATACCAGTTAGTAGACAGTAACCAGTCCCAGTAAGGTGAATCTATACCAGTTAGTAGACAGTAACCAGTCCCAGTAAGGTGAATCTATACCAGTTAGTAGACAGTAACCAGTCCCAGTAAGGTGAATCTATACCAGTTAGTAGACAGTAACCAGTCCCAGTAAGGTGAATCTATACCAGTTAGTAGACAGTAACCAGTCCCAGTAAGGTGAATCTATACCAGTCCCAGTAAATCTATACCAGTTAGTAGACAGTAACCAGTCCCAGTAAGGTGAATCTATACCAGTTAGTAGACAGTAACCAGTCCCAGTAAGGTGAATCTATACCAGTTAGTAGACAGTAACCAGTCCCAGTAAGGTGAATCTATACCAGTTAGTAGACAGTAACCAGTCCCAGTAAGGTGAATCTATACCAGTTAGTAGACAGTAACCAGTCCCAGTAAGGTGAATCTATACCAGTTAGTAGACAGTAACCAGTCCCAGTAAGGTGAATCTATACCAGTTAGTAGACAGTAACCAGTGAATCTATACCAGTTAGTAGTAACCAGTCCCAACTATACAGTCCAGTCAGTAAGGTGAATCTATACCAGTTAGTAGACAGTAACCAGTCCCAGTAAGGTGAATCTATACCAGTTAGTAGACAGTAACCAGTCCCAGTAAGGTGAATCTATACCAGTTAGTAGACAGTAACCAGTCCCAGTAAGGTGAATCTATACCAGTTAGTAGACAGTAACCAGTCCCAGTAAGGTGAATCTATACCAGTTAGTAGACAGTAACCAGTCCCAGTAAGGTGAATCTATACCAGTTAGTAGACAGTAACCAGTCCCAGTAAGGTGAATCTATACCAGTTAGTAGACAGTAACCAGTCCCAGTAAGGTGAATCTATACCAGTTAGTAGACAGTAACAGTCAGTCCCAGTAAGGTGAGTCCCATCTATACCAGTTAGTGAATCTAACCAGTCCCAGTAAGTCTATACCAGTTAGTAGACAGTAACCAGTCCCAGTAAGGTGAATCTATACCAGTTAGTAACAGTAACCAGTCCCAGTAAGGTGAATCTATACCAGTTAGTAGACAGTAACCAGTCCCAGTAAGGTGAATCTATACCAGTTAGTAGACAGTAACCAGTCCCAGTAAGGTGAATCTATACCAGTGAATAACCAGTCCCATAAGGTGAATCATACCAGTTAGTAGACAGTAACCAGTCCCAGTAAGGTGAATCTATACCAGTTAGTAGACAGTAACCAGTCCAGTCCCAGTAAGGTGAATCTATACCAGTTAGTAGACAGTAACCAGTCCCAGTAAGGTGAATCTATACCAGTTAGTAGACAGTAACCAGTCCCAGTAAGGTGAATCTATACCAGTTAGTAGACAGTAACCAGTCCCAGTAAGGTGAATCTATACCAGTTAGTAGACAGTAACCAGTCCCAGTAAGGTGAATCTATACCAGTTAGTGGACAGTTACCAGTCCCAGAGAATCAGTAACCAGTCCCAGTAAGGTGAATCTATACCAGTTAGTAGACAGTAACCAGTCCCAGTAAGGTGAATCTATACCAGTTAGTAGACAGTAACCAGTCCCAGTAAGGTGAATCTATACCAGTTAGTAGACAGTAACCAGTCCCAGTAAGGTGAATCTATACCAGTTAGTAGACAGTAACCAGTCCCAGTAAGGTGAATCTATACCAGTTAGTAGACAGTAACCAGTCCCAGTAAGGTGAATCTATACCAGTTAGTAGACAGTAACCAGTCCCAGTAAATCTATACCAGTTAGTGAATCTATACCAGTTAGTAGACAGTAACCAGTCCCAGTAAGGTGAATCTATACCAGTTAGTAGACAGTAACCAGTCCCAGTAAGGTGAATCTATACCAGTTAGTAGACAGTAACCAGTCCCAGTAAGGTGAATCTATACCAGTTAGTAGACAGTAACCAGTCCCAGTCCCAAGGTGAATCTATACCAGTTAGTAGACAGTAACCAGTCCCAGTAAGGTGAATCTATACCAGTTAACCAGTCCCAGTAAGGTGAATCTATACCAGTTAGTAGACAGTAACCAGTCCCAGTAAGGTGAATCTATACCAGTTAGTAGGTAATCTATACCAGTTAGTGGTTAGTAGACAGTAACCAGTCCCAGTAAGGTGAATCTATTACCAGTCCCAGTTAGTAGACAGTAACCAGTCCCAGTAAGGTGAATCTATACCAGTTAGTAGACAGTAACCAGTCCCAGTAAATCTATACCAGTTAGTGAATCTATACCAGTTAGTAGACAGTAACCAGTCCCAGTAAGGTGAATCTATACCAGTTAGTAGACAGTAACCAGTCCCAGTAAGGTGAATCTATACCAGTTAGTAGAGTAACAGTAACTATACAGTCCCAGTCCCAAAGGTGAATCTATACCAGTTAGTAGACAGTAACCAGTCCTATACCAGTTAAGGTGAATCTATAATCTATACAGTTAGTAGACAGTAACCAGTCCCAGTAAGGTGAATCTATACCAGTTAGTAGACAGTAACCAGTCCCAGTAAGGTGAATCTATACCAGTTAGTAGACAGTAACCAGTCCCAGTAAGGTGAATCTATACCAGTTAGTAGACAGTAACCAGTCCCAGTAAGGTGAATCTATACCAGTTAGTAGTCCCAGTAAGGTGAATCATACCAGTTAACCAGTCCTAGTAAGGTGAATCTATACCAGTTAGTAGACAGTAACCAGTCCCAGTAAGGTGAATCTATACCAGTTAGTAGACAGTAACCAGTCCCAGTAAGGTGAATCTATACCAGTTAGTAGACAGTAACCAGTCCCAGTAAGGAATCTATACCAGTTAGTAGACAGTAACCAGTCCCAGTAATAACCAGTATACTATACCAGTTAGTAGACAGTAACCAGTCCCAGTAAGGTGAATCTATACCAGTTAGTAGACAGTAACCAGTCCCAGTAAGGTGAATCTATACCAGTTAGTAGACAGTAACCAGTCCCAGTAAGGTGAATCTATACCAGTAACCAGTCCCAGTAAGGAATCTATACCAGAATAACCAGTCCCAGTAAGGTGAATCTATACAGTTAGTAGACAGTAACCAGTCCCAGTAAGGTGAATCTATACCAGTTAGTAGACAGTAACCAGTCCCAGTAAGGTGAATCTATACCAGTTAGTAGACAGTAACCAGTCCCAGTAAGGTGAATCTATACCAGTTAGTAGACAGTAACCAGTCCCAGTAAGGTGAATCTATACCAGTTAGTAGACAGTAACCAGTCCCAGTAAGGTGAATCTATACCAGTTAGTAGACAGTAACCAGTCCCAGTAAGGTGAATCTATACCAGTTAGTAGACAGTAACCAGTCCCAGTAAGGTGAATCTATACCAGTTAGTAGACAGTAACCAGTCCCAGTAAGGTGAATCTATACCAGTTAGTAGACAGTAACCAGTCCCAGTAAGGTGAATCTATACCAGTTAGTAGACAGTAACCAGTCCCAGTAAGGTGAATCTATACCAGTTAGTGGTTAGTAGACAGTAACCAGTCCCAGTAAGGTGAATCTATACCAGTTAGTAGACAGTAACCAGTCCCAGTAAGGTGAATCTATACCAGTTAGTAGACAGTAACCAGTCCCAGTAAGGTGAATCTATACCAGTTAGTAGACAGTAACCAGTCCCAGTAAGGTGAATCTATACCAGTTAGTAGACAGTAACCAGTCCCAGTAAGGTGAATCTATACCAGTTAGTAGACAGTAACCAGTCCCAGTAAGGTGAATCTATACCAGTTAGTAGACAGTAACCAGTCCCAGTAAGGTGAATCTATACCAGTTAGTAGACAGTAACCAGTCCCAGTAAGGTGAATCTATACCAGTTAGTAGACAGTAACCAGTCCCAGTAATTGAATCTTTAGAGGTTAGTGGACAGTTAACAGTAGACAGTAACCAGACAGTAACCAGTCCCAGTAAGGTGAATCTATACCAGTTAGTAGACAGTAACCAGTCCCAGTAAGGTGAATCTATAGTTAGTAGACAGTAACCAGTCCCAGTAAGGTGAATCTATACCAGTTAGTAGACAGTAACCAGTCCCAGTAAGGTGAATCTATACCAGTTAGTAGACAGTAACCAGTCCCAAAGGTGAATCTATACCAGTTAGTAGACAGTAACCAGTCCCAGTAAGGTGAATCTATACCAGTTAGTAGACAGTAACCAGTCCCAGTATGAATCTATACCAGTTAGTAGACAGTAACCAGTCCCAGTAAGGTGAATCTATACCAGTAACAGTAACCAGTCCCAGTAAGGTGAATCTATACCAGTTAGTAGACAGTAACCAGTCCCAGTAAGGTGAATCTATACCAGTTAGTAGACAGTAACCAGTCCCAGTAAGGTGAATCTATACCAGTTAGTAGACAGTAACCAGTCCCAGTAAGGTGAATCTATACCAGTCCCAGTCCCAAAGGTGAATCTATACCAGTTAGTATATAACCAGTCCCAGTAAGGTGAATCTATACCAGTTAGTAGACAGTAACCAGTCCCAGTAAGGTGAATCTATACCAGTTAGTAGACAGTAACCAGTCCCAGTAAGGTGAATCTATACCAGTTAGTAGACAGTAACCAGTCCCAGTAAGGTGAATCTATACCAGTTAGTAGACAGTAACCAGTCCCAGTAAGGTGAATCTATACCAGTTAGTAGTAAGGTGAATCAGTAACCAGTCCCAGTAAAGGTGAATCTATACCAGTTAGTAGACAGTAACCAGACAGTAACCAGTCCCAGTAAGGTGAATCTATACCAGTTAGTAGACAGTAACCAGTCCCAGTAAGGTGAATCTATAACAGTTAGTAGACAGTAACCAGTCCCAGTAAGGTGAATCTATACAGTCCCAACCAGTCCCAAGGTGAATCTATACCAGTTAGTAGACAGTAACCAGTCCCAGTAAGGTGAATCTATACCAGTTAGTAGACAGTAACCAGTCCCAGTAAGGTGAATCTATACCAGTTAGTAGACAGTAACCAGTCCCAGTAATCTATACCAGTGAATCTATACCAGTTAGTAGACAGTAACCAGTCCCAGTAAGGTGAATCTATACCAGTTAGTGAATCTATACCAGTTAGTAGACAGTAACCAGTCCCAGTAAGGTGAATCTATACCAGTTAGTAGACAGTAACCAGTCCCAGTAAGGTGAATCTATACCAGTTAGTAGACAGTAACCAGTCCCAGTAAGGTGAATCTATACCAGTTAGTAGACAGTAACCAGTCCCAGTAAGGTGAATCTATACCAGTTAGTAGACAGTAACCAGTCCCAGTAAGGTGAATCTATACCAGTTAGTAGACAGTAACCAGTCCCAGTAAGGTGAATCTATACCAGTTAGTAGACAGTAACCAGTCCCAGTAAGTGAATCTTTACCAGTTAGTAACCAGAATAGTAGACAGTAACCAGTCCCAGTAAGGTGAATCTATACCAGTTAGTGGTTAGTAGACAGTAACCAGTCCCAGTAAGGTGAATCTATACCAGTTAGTAGTACAGTAACCAGTCCAGTCCCAGTAAGGTGAATCTATACCAGTTAGTATACAGTAACCAGTCCCAGTAAGGTGAATCTATACCAGTTAGTAGACAGTAACCAGTCCCAGTAAGGTGAATCTATACCAGTTAGTAGACAGTAACCAGTCCCAGTAAGGTGAATCTATACCAGTTACAGTAACAGTCCCAGTAGTGAATCTATACCAGTTAGTAGACAGTAACCAGTCCCAGTAAGGTGAATCTATACCAGTTAGTAGACAGTTAGTAAGGTGAATCAGTAACCAGTCCCAGAAGGTGAATCTATACCAGTTAACAGTAACCAGTCCCAGTAAGGTGAATCTATACCAGTTAGTAGACAGTAACCAGTCCCAGTAAGGTGAATCTATACCAGTTAGTATACAGTAACCAGTCCCAGTAAGGTGAATCTATACCAGTTAGTAGACAGTAACCAGTCCCAGTAAGTTGAATCTTTAGAGGTTAGTGGACAGTTACCAGTAGACAGTAACCAGACAGTAACCAGTCCCAGTAAGGTGAATCTATACCAGTTAGTAGACAGTAACCAGTCCCAGTAAGGTGAATCTATACCAGTTAGTAGACAGTAACCAGTCCCAGTAAGGTGAATCTATACCAGTTAGTAGACAGTAACCAGTCCCAGTAAGGTGAATCTATACCAGTTAGTAGACAGTAACCAGTCCCAGTAAGGTGAATCTATACCAGTTAGTAGACAGTAACCAGTCCCAGTAAGGTGAATCTATACCAGTTAGTAGACAGTAACCAGTCCCAGTAAGGTGAATCTATACCAGTTAGTAGACAGTAACCAGTCCCAGTAAGGTGAATCTATACCAGTTAGTAGACAGTAACCAGTCCCAGTAAGGTGAATCTATACCAGTTAGTATACAGTAACCAGTCCCAGTAAGGTGAATCTATACCAGTTAGTAGACAGTAACCAGTCCCAGTAAGGTGAATCTATACCAGTTAGTATACAGTAACCAGTAGTAAGGTGAATCTATAGTCCAGTAACCAGTCCCAGTAAGGTGAATCTATACCAGTTAGTAGACAGTAACCAGTCCCAGTAAGGTGAATCTATACCAGTTAGTAGACAGTAACAGTAACCAGTCCTAGTAAGGTAAATCCCAGTATAATCAGTTAGTGGTTAGTAGACAGTAACCAGTCCCAGTAAGGTGAATCTATACCAGTTAGTAGACAGTAACCAGTCCCAGTAAGGTGAATCTATACCAGTTAGTAGACAGTAACCAGTCCCAGTAAGGTGAATCTATACCAGTTAGTAGACAGTCCCAAAGGTGAATCTATACAGTTAGTAGACAGTAACCAGTCCCAGTAAGGTGAATCTATACCAGTTAGTAGACAGTAACCAGTCCCAGTAAGGTGAATCTATACCAGTTAGTAGACAGTAAACAGTCCCAGTAAGGTGAATCTATACCAGTTAGTAGACAGTAACCAGACCCAGTAAGGTGAATCAATACCAGTTAGAAGACAGTAACCAGTCCCAGTAAGGTGAATCAGTAAGGTCCCAGAATCTATACCAGTTAGTAGTAACCAGTAACCAGTCCCAGTAAGGTGAATCTATACCAGTTAGTAGACAGTAACCAGTCCCAGTAAGGTGAATCTATACCAGTTAGTAGACAGTAACCAGTCTATACCAGTTAGTAGTCCCACAGTAACCAGTCCCAGTAAGGTGAATCTATACCAGTTAGTAGACAGTAACCAGTCCCAGTAAGGTGAATCTATACCAGTTAGTAGACAGTAACCAGTCCCAGTAAGGTGAATCTATACCAGTTAGTAGACAGTAACCAGTCCCAGTAAGGTGAATCTATACCAGTTAGTAGACAGTAACAGTCCCAGTAAGGTGAATCTATAGTCCAGTCCCAGTAAGGTGAATCTATACCAGTTAGTAGACAGTAACCAGTCCCAGTAAGGTGAATCTATACCAGTTAGTAGACAGTAACCAGTCCCAGTAAGGTGAATCTATACCAGTTAGTAGACAGTAACCAGTCCCAGTAAGGTGAATCTATACCAGTTAGTAGACAGTAACCAGTCCCAGTAAGGTGAATCTATACCAGGTGAATCTATACCAGTTAGTAGAACCAGTAACCAGTCCCAGTAAGGTGAATCTATACCAGTTAGTAGACAGTAACCAGTCCCAGTAAGGTGAATCTATACCAGTTAGTAGACAGTAACCAGTCCCAGTATACCAGTTAGTAATAACCAGTCCCAGTAAGGTGAATCTATACCAGTTAGTAGACAGTAACCAGTCCCAGTAAGGTGAATCTATACCAGTAACCAGTCCCAGTAAGGTGAATCTATACCAGTTAGTAGACAGTAACCAGTCCCAGTAAGGTGAATCTATACCAGTTAGTAGACAGTAACCAGTCCCAGTAAGGTGAATCTATACCAGGTGAATCTTATACAGTAACCAGTCCTAGTAAGGTGAATCTATACAGTAACCAGTCCCAGTAAGGTGAATCTATTCCAGTTAGTATACAGTAACCAGTCCCAGTAAGGTGAATCTATACCAGTTAGTAGACAGTAACCAGTCCCAGTAAGGTGAATCTATACCAGTTAGTAGACAGTAACCAGTCCCAGTAAGGTGAATCTATACCAGTTAGTAGACAGTAACCAGTCCCAGTAAGGTGAATCTATACCAGTTAGTAGTAACAGTCCCAACCAGTTAGTAGACAGTAACCAGTAAAGGTGAATCTATACCAGTTAGTGGTTAGACAGTAACCAGTCCCAGTAAGGTGAATCTATACCAGTTAGTAGACAGTAACCAGTCCCAGTAAGGTGAATCTATACCAGTTCCCAGTAAGGTGAATCTATACCAGTTAGTAGTAGACAGTAACCAGTCCCAGTAAGTCCCAGTAAGGTGAATCTATACCAGTTAGTAAGGTGACAGTAACCAGTCCCAGTAAGGTGAATCTATACCAGTTAGTGAATAACCAGTCCCATACTATACAGTTAGTAGACAGTAACCAGTCCCAGTAAGGTGAATCTATACCAGTTAGTAGACAGTAACCAGTCCCAGTAAGGTGAATCTATACCAGTTAACAGTAACCAGTCCCAGTAAGGTGAATCTATACCAGTTAGTAGTAACCAGTAGTACCCAGTCCCAGTAAGGTGAATCTATACCAGTTAGTAGACAGTAACCAGTCCCAGTAAGGTGAATCTATACCAGTTAGTAGACAGTAACCAGTCCCAGTAAGGTGAATCTATACCAGTTAGTGGTTAGTAGACAGTCACCAGTCCCAGTAAGGTGAATCTATACCAGTTAGTGGTAACAGTCCCAGTAAGGTGAATCTATACAGTAGACAGTAACCAGTCCCACATACCAGTAACCAGTCCCAGTAAGGTGAATCTATACCAGTTAGTAGACAGTAACCAGTCCCAGTAAGGTGAATCTATACCAGTTAGTAGACAGTAACCAGTCCCAGTAAGGTGAATCTATACCAGTTAGTAGACAGTAACCAGTCCCAGTAAGGTGAATCTATACCAGTTAGTAGACAGTAACCAGTCCCAGTAAGGTGAATCTATACCAGTTAGTAGACAGTAACCAGTCCCAGTAAGGTGAATCTATACCAGTTAGTATACAGTAACCAGTCCCAGTAAGGTGAATCTATACCAGTTAGTAGACAGTAACCAGTCCCAGTAAGGTGAATCTATACCAGTTCGTAGACAGTAACCAGTCAAAGTAGCAAAATAAAAGGCTGTCTCATATCGAAGTAAACAAAATGACAACAGTAATCAACAACGGCTCTTACAGTGGTAACTCTTTTGTTTTTTTTAACTGATATTTTTAATACGTTGATCATTTGTCAAAATAGTGACATTGAACCATTGCAGTGATGCTGTATGTCTCTATTTGTGACATATCTTCTTTACAATACATTATTTCTCACATACCTGTAACCGTAGGGCTACACAAGTAAGTGTTTGGTGTTTAAATATCAACATTGTCTCTTATTTTGTCACCAGTTCTAAAATATATATATTGATGTGGGGGGGGTGCTTGTGAAGTGCAATTCATTGGCTAAAACAGAGAGCGATCAATCAATTGAGTCGTAGCAGGGTGTTGCGTTCCGTCTTCATAGAGGCGTGCGTAACATCAATCAGTCAATTCATGGAATATATTAGGCAGTGAAGTAATGCTGTTCTGTATGTATCATGTGCATCATGTGCAAGCATCAAAATAAGAAACATATAGCATATTAGTGATAAGATACCCTCTGAGCTATATATTACACTATATACAGTGCATACACACATTGGGGCTGGGAGTTGATTCAAAAAAGTAATAGATTCACGATTCCTAACAGTGGTGAGAAATTGGAGGAGTCAAATCCTTTTTTAATCTGAATTCCTGTTATATAATCCAATGATTATCCAGTGAGATGTCTGTTGTTGAGTTGTTTGAGGTTAAGGAGTCCGTTTCAGGCGAAGAACTCGTTGAACAAAGTGCTGACCATCCACAGTACCAAAAGTGAACCCGGCAAACAAAATGAGGTTCTTAGGACGTCCTCACGACGTCTTGAAATGGTCCCCATAAAGTAGTCAGGACTTTGTGTCATGGTTCCCCTGGAGGTTTTGTCTCGTTCCCGACTTGTTCCTGATGGTCAGAAAGAGACAGTCCCTCCCATTACACATCAACCCTTGTTTCTTTTGTCTGATTGGTGATCAACTGATCCATTTACAACTAATACTTTTTTGGGAACTGTTTAGGGAAACTTACACAAAAAGGTACGTTTCAACGTATGTTGTTTCAACTTCCATATGTGACACACTTTGACGTAGATTTATTACGTTTATTCACATAGAAATTATTATTCCACACGTCCTCACCTGGGATTTTAACATTCCAATCTTCCTTCTACGTCACCATGTCTGTGCCAATGATTGATGATACCTGTATTCCTAACACTTTGCTCTTCAAAGCAAATTTCATCTCTGTAAAAAAACAAAATACACTCAAGAAAAAAGTATTATATTTATCATAGTGTTTGAGGAGTAACAGAATAATTCAGCCTCACGAACATTAGACACCTATACTGAAAACCTTCAAATTGCTGTAATAAGTCAAGGAAATCAAGGATAAGAGAATAATCGGATTAACCGCTAGCTAAAACAGCAGTGCAGTTGGCAATCTTTTTTTCTAAGCGCAGAGAAGATGTATTATAGGTAACGAATGTGTAAGGGACTTGTGACAATCTACAGACTTTTTGGCACAGCATTCTGCAAATCCAGTTCAAATTCTAGGTGGGGTCATGTTGAAAAGTCTGTACGATCATGTCAATCCATCACGTGACAAAAAAAAAACCTCTAGGGGACTATGACACATCGTCCCAGGAATGTCCTTAAAATATCCTCGGGGACGTCCCCGTGACCAGGACCATGACACAACGTCCTAAAAACGTCCCCCGGGACCAACTGGGAACTAGAAAAAGGGCCCCCAGTGAACGTTCCATTGGGACCATCATGCGATGTTCTTCGAATGTTCTCAGAGCGTCTGTGAGATAACGTTGTGCAGAAACCCTTTTAAGGGACCTAATGGAAATGTCCTCAGGATGTCCCCTGTTTGCTGGGAATCCTCAATCATGAATTGACAAATTCCAAAATTCCGCATATAAAGAAAGAGAGAAAAAGAAAAATATTTATAGAACGTACAAAGTCAGCAATGGAATAGTGTGTCATCACAATGGTGACAGCCAGCACTCGCAAAGGAAGTGTCATCTAGATCAATCCATTCCCAATCAGTCCTCGCCATGGACATGTTTCGCCCATCAAACCAAAGTCAGTAATAAGTGCTATAAAAACAAGCACATCTCCATGGGCATCAAAGTCACTCCAGGGATGACGTTTCCTCTCGGTACAGATCTTGGATCAGTTTCCCCTACCCTAATCCTAACCTTAACTACTAGTGGGGCAAATGTAAATCTGACCCAACAACAGCGACTTGTGGCAACTTTTACCTTACTTTACTAAAGTCAGTAATGGTAATATCCATTTCATTGTGTTCCTTTAGGCGTAGAAAATGAGTTCAGGTATCTGACCGCCCTGTACTCCTGTCCCATTGGTGCTGTCTGACGAACATTGGAACTGGTATGTCACCTTCCCACACTGCACCTCTGTCATTCCTTCCTGACCAAAGTAACTCAACTCGCTCCCATCCAGCACCACGCTGGCCGTGTAGAACGTATCGGGTTCTATCTGCACGGGGTACTCAAACCACACAGGGAACGTGTTACTAGAACCGTCAGAGAAGTATTTACTCAGGTTATGTCCAAGGAGAATGCCTTGGCGCTTGAGCTCGATCTTAGCCGAGTACTCTGCCGAACCGCAGCT
Organism: Oncorhynchus masou masou; assembly: GCF_036934945.1. NCBI lineage: Eukaryota > Metazoa > Chordata > Actinopteri > Salmoniformes > Salmonidae > Oncorhynchus > Oncorhynchus masou. The sequence continues at coordinate 76,020,105 of NC_088229.1, forward strand.
GGAGCCGTAGAGTCCGAACCCGGCGATGAAGACGCGTTTGTCCACAGCGAACTGGATGCTGTCGCACCTCCCTCGGTAACGCCATTGGTTGCTGCGGTAGGCGCAGGACTGGAACCGGTGGCAGCGTTGCGGAGATAACCCCTTCCGTGGCTGGCTGGCGAACTGGAGGTCCGGTTTCCTGGCAGCGGTGTACCACAGGAAGATGTCGTTTGTCTCATTCAGGGTCAGGACGCCCGACTGGGCGGCACCATTGGCGAAGTCGTCCAAAGCCATGGTGGGGATGCGGATCAGGAACACGGCCTTGCCGAGAACCTTGGATGGGATACAGTATACATTGGAGCCATATAACCATATAAACGTTGCTACAAGAGCATTTCCTAACAAGTATGTTAGCGTGTCAGGGGAAATGCAAGGGAATATTAGACTCTTTTTCTCGACTGTATGTTTTGTTTACTCCATGTGTAACTCTGTGTGTCATGTCTTGTTATGTCTGTTCCTGTCCTTTCTCTTCACTCTGTCTCTCTCTGCTGGTCTTTTTAGGTTACCTTCTCTGTCTCTCATTCTTCAGCTGTTCTACATCTACCCTAACTAGCTCATTCACTCTTTCCCACCTGTTCTCTCTTCCCCCTCTGATTAGGTCTCTATTTCTCTCTCTGTTCCTGCTACTTTCAGTGTCTGATTCTTGTTTGTGTTTTTGATGCCAGAAGCAAGCTGTCGTCTCGTTTGCTTCCACCTTGTCCTATCCTGTCGGAGTCTGCCTGGCAGGTGCATCCTGCATTATACTAACGTTCTTTTTGTTCCATTGACAACGTTGGAAGAGGATTTATGCCATTCCTGTTTTTCATTAAAGAACTCTGTTTTCTGTTAAAACCGCTTTTGGGTCTTCACTCAAGTACATAACACTGTGTTGTTGTATGCGTCAAACTGTTATGCTTCATCTTGGCCAGGTCGCAGTTGCAAAATGAGAACTTGTTCTCAACTAGCCTACCTGGTTAATTAAAGGTGAAATAAATAAATAAAAAATAAAAATAAAGTATTTCTTCAAGGAATGTAGTGAACTATAGGTAAACATTTACAAAAAATATAAATACTTGAGTAAAGTACAGATACACTCAAAAGTACTTAAGGACATTACAAGTATATGTACTTTACTATGTACTTAAGGACATTACAATATTATATTATATTATATTATACAAGTATATGTACTTTATTATGTACTTAAGGACATTACAATATTATATTATATTATACAAGCATATGTACTTTACTCCAGAGATACATTTCATCAAAATCTACCATCAGAAATACCTTTCTCTTGTTGTCTATGGAGGTGGTGAGGTCCTGTCTCTGACACTCTGCCTCGGCCCAGCTCAGAGCTGCCTCAAACACCACCTCCTCCTTGGCGTTGAGGGTCTCTCTCTGGAGGATACTCTCTAGTGTCTGGGAGTCGATGTCAGTGAAACCCTCCGACCGCAGGGCCAGCTCTGCCTGAGCATCAATAACCTGGTGGGATGGAGGTGGACAGCAGAATGCAGCTAGTCTGGAATGATTCATTGAATTTTCCACACAGAGATCGTTTTGGCCATAACTAAAGGGCCAAGTTTCCTCTTTTAGCCAAATGACTCGTCACTGAACTAGGACTCAAGTATAAAGGACTTAGACTTGGGCTTGGAATTGAATGTGATGGAGTTAACCCTAACCCTTATTCTAATCCTAACCGTAAGCCTTATTCTAATGCTAAACTTAACCCTTATTCAAAACATAACCCTAACCCTTATTCTAACCCTAACCTTTACCCTAACCCTAACCCTAACCACTTATCCTAACCCTATCCCTTATTCTTACCCTTACCCTAACACTTATTCTAACCCTTACCCTAACCCTAAACCCTTATCCTAACCCTAACCCTAGCCCTAAACCCTTATCCTATCCCTAACCCTAACCCTAACCCCTAAACTTAACCCTTATTCTAAACCTAGCCCTAACCCTTATTCTAACCCTAAACCCTTATTCTAACCCTAACCCTTATTCTAAACCTAACCCTAACCATTATCCTAACCCTAACCCTAGCCCTAAACCCTTATCCTATCCCTAACCCTAACCCCTAAACTTAACCCTTATTCTAAACCTAGCCCTAACCCTTATTCTAACCCTAAACCCTTATTCTAACCCTAACCCTTATTCTAAACCTAACCCTAACCATTATCCTAACCCTAACCCTTATCCTAACCCTTATCCTAACCCTTATCCTATCCCTAACCCTAACCCTAACACATTATCCTAACCCTAAACACAATCCTTATCCTAACCCTAAACACAATCCTTATCCTAACCCTAAACTTAACCCTTATTCTAACCCTAACCATAAACTTAACCCTTATTCTAACCCTAACCTAAACCCTTATTCTAACCATAAACCCTTATTCTAAACCTAGCACTAACCCTTATTCTAACCATAACCCCTATCCTAACCCTAAACCCTAACCCTTATCCTAACCATAAACTTAACCCTTTTTCTAACCCTAACCCTAAACCTTATCATAACCCTAACCCTTATTCTAACCCTAACCCTTATCCCAAACCTAACCCTAACCCTTTTTCTAACCCTAACCCTAACCCTTATCCTAATCCTAACCCTAACCCTATAACCCTTTTTCTAACCCTAACCCTTATCATAATCCTAACCCTTATCCTAACCCTAACCCTTATTCTAACCCTAACCTTAGTAACAGATCTGGAGTAACCAAATAAAGTGTGACCACGTATACATCACTCACCTCCCAGCAGCGTTGTGTGAGTTCGGGCTCTTCGAACAGACAGCTCTGTGACAGCAGGACGCAGGCATTCTTAGCGGACAGGCTAGTCTCTAGGAAGTTAACACAGGCTCTGGCAAGGTGAGGCACAATGTACTTCTTAGCAGCGTAGAGCGTCGCCAGCACTGTGTCAGCACTCAGGTCTATCTCATCACAATAGATGTACCTGGGGAACAGGTAGAGGAGTTGGTTTAGTCGACAGGTGGTCAACAGGTTGTCAACAAAACACATGATCAATAAGGGCAGTGGATACTTATAAAGTGGCATTCAGACTTTTTCCCCATTTTGTTAACTTACAACCTTGTTCGAATACCCCATAAGGACAAAGTGAAAACAGGTTTTAAGAGATTTTGACAAATGTATTAAAAACTAAAACAGAAATACGTTCTTTACATCAGCATTCAGACCTTTTGCTATGAGACTCAAAATTGAGTTCAGGTGCATCCTGTTTCCATTGATCATCCTTGAGATGTTTTCACAACTTGATTGGAGTCGACCTGTGGTAAATTCAATGGATTGGACATGATTTGGAATGTCAAAGTTGACAGTGCATGTAAGAGCAAAACCAAGCTATGGGGTTGAAGGAATTGTCCATAGAGCTCCGGGAAATGATTGTGTCGAGGCAGAGATCGGGGAAAGGTACCAAAACATTTCTGCAGCATTGAAGGTCCCCGGGAATACAGTGGCCTCCATCATTCTTAAATGGATGAAGTTTGGAACCACCAAGACTCTTCCTAGAGCTGGCCGCCCGGCCAAACTGAACAATCGGGGAAGAAGGGACTTGGTCAGGGAGGTGACCAAGAACCCGATGGTCACTCTGGCAGACCTCCAGAGTTCATCAGCGGAGATGGGAGAACCTTCCAGAAGGACAACCATTGCTGCAGCACTCCACCAATCAGGCCTTTATGGTAGAGTGGCCAGATGGAAGCCACTCCTCAGTAAAAAGCACATGACAGCCCACTTGGAGTTTGACAAAAGGCACCTAAAGACTCTCAGACCATGAGAAACAAGATTCTTCGGTCTGATGAAACCAAGATTGAACTATTTGGCCTGAATGCCAAGTGCCTCGTCTGGAGGAAACCTGGCACCATCTCTACGGTGAAGCATGGTGTTGGCAGCATCATGCTGTGGGGATGTTTTTCAGCGGCAGAGACTGGGAGACTAGTCAGGATCAAGGGAAATATCAACTGATTAAAGGACAGAGAGATCCTTGATGAAAAACTGCTCCAGACTTCAGACTGGGTGAAGGTTCACCTTCCAACAGGACAATGACTCTAAGCACTCAGCCAAGACAAGGCAGGAGGGGCTTTGGTACAAGCCTCTGAATAACCGGACTTGAACTCGATCTAACATCTCTTTAGAGACCTGAAAATAGCTGTGCAGCGACGTTCCCCATACAACACGACAGAGCTTGAGAGGATCTGCAGAGAAGAATGGGTGAAACTCCCCAAATACAGGTGTGCCAATCATATAGCGTCATACCCACGAAGACTCGAGGCTATAATCTGCCAAAGGTGCTTCAACAAAGTACTGAGTAAAGGGTCTGAAAACTTTCTGTTTTAACAATTAACCTGTTTTTTGCTTTGACATTAATATATAATAGTAAAAAAATGTAAAAACCTGTTTGGCTTTGTCATTATGGGCTATTGTGGTGTCATTATGGGGTATTGCGATGTCATTATAGGGTATTGTGATGTCATTATGGGGTATTGTGATGTCATTATGGGGTATTGTGTGTAAATTGATGAGAATATATATATTTTTTAATCCATTTTAGAATATGTTTGTAATGTAGCAACATTTTGAATAAGTAAAGGGAATATTTTGCCGATGCAGTGTATGGAGAATGTGACCAACTGTTGACAGTATGTATTAGGTAGAGGTTGCTACAGTACAGATTAATATACCAAATTTATATTCATGAGAGGACAACACAGACTGCGCTGAGGGTCAAACACGTAACAACATCAGCAACTCAAATGGCATTCTATGCGCTGCATAGGACCCTGGTCAAAAGTAGTGCACTACATAGGGAATAGGGTGCAATTTGGCGAGCAAACAGCACTGGATGTATTATTCAGGCAGCCTAGAGGACGCCATTTGTTTTCATATCTCAGATGTATCCTGTAAGCACAACAACAATGTATTTTCTGACACTGGTGTGAGGACTGGGAATATGTGAAAGGTAAAAATAGATATTAACTACAGTGAAGAGATATAGGGCTGGAGGCAGGAACACAGAGTTTAATCCATTTCGCAGTAACACAGCAGCTGGTACACTCCTACACACTTATGCCTCCCAAATGGCCCCCACTGTCTCCTACATAGTGAAACACCCTACATAGTGCACTACTTTCGACCGGAGCCCCTATGAAGGCCTATTGGACGCTGGTCTAAAGCAGTGCACTACATAGGGAATAGGGCACCATTTGGGAGTTAGACACTGAGCTTATATACCACTCAGTACCCACACAGGGGCAGGAACAACACGACTCACAGGAGAGAAACAGCAGAGACGGTGAGAGAGAGAAAGGGAACAATGTTTATATATCTATACATTTTTATAGCACTGTATATAACCATAATATTACATTTGAAATGTCTCTATAACTACGTAACTTTTGCAAGTGTAATATTTATTGTTTATTTTTGATTGTTTATTATCTATTTCACTTGCTTTGACAATGTTAACATATGTTTCCCATGCCAATAAAACTATTTGAATTTAATTGAGAGAGAGAGAGAGAGAGACATAGAGAGAGAGAGAGAGAGAGAGAGAGAGAGACATTGACTGGGTGGCTGTGTGGAAATGTGACCATATTGCTTCAATTTATCCAATTTTCTCATCTTCACAAGTGTCTATGGGTTAGTAGGGGGGTATATAGTGTCTATGTGTTAGTAGGGGGGTATATAGTGCCTATGTGTTAGTAGGAGGTTTATTTGTGCTACAGAGATACAGGAAGGTAAAAGAGAACAATGGGAGAGTAGAGTAGAGTAGAGTAGAGTAGAGTAGAGTAGAGTAGAGTAGAGTAGAGTAGAGTAGAGTAGAGGAGAGGAGAGGAGAGGAGAGGAGAGTAGAGTAGAGGAGAGGAGAGGAGAGGAGAGGAGAGGGAGGTGAAAGATGAGGAGAGGAGGAAAGAGCAGAGGGAGAAAATAAGCAAGAGGAAGAGTGAGGTGAAAGAGGAGAAAGGAAGAGGGAAGTGAAAGAGGAGAGAAGAGAGGAAGAGGGAGTTGAAAGAGGAGAAGAAGAGAGGGGAGGTGAAAGAGGAGAAGAGGAGAGAGGAAGAGGGAGGTGAAAGAGGCGAGGAGAGAGGAAGAGGGAGGTGAAAGAGGAGAGGAGAGAGGAAGAGGGAGGTGGAAGATGAGAGAAGAGAGGAAGAGGGAGTTGAAAGAGGAGAAGAAGAGAGGGGAGGTGAAAGAGGAGAGGAGAGAGAAAGAGGGAGGTGAAAGAGGAGAGAAGAGAGGAAGAGTGATTTGAAAGAGGAGAAGAAGAGAGGGGAGGTGAAAGAGGAGAAGAGGAGAGGAGAGAGGAAGAGGGAGGTGAAAGAGGAGAGGAGAGAGGAAGAGGGAGGTGAAAGAGGAGAGGAGAGAGGAAGAGGGAGGTGAAAGAGGAGAGAAGAGAAGAGAAGAGAGAGGAAGAGGGAGTTGAAAGAAGAGAGGGGAGGTGAAAGAGGAGAAGAGGAGAGGAGAGAGGAAGAGGGAGGTGAAAGCGGAGTAGAATCCTTCCTTACTTCAACATGGCCAGGAATGCTGCAGGCTCCACGTCCGGAATTCGGATTTCATCCTTGTTTTCCGCCAGCTCTCCATAAAACATGGCATGGAACACAGAACTACCAACAGCCAGAACATACTGTTGGACAGAGAGAAAATAAGTTTAGGAGAGAGAAAGAGAGAGAGAGGGAGAGAGAGAGAGAGAGGGAGAGAGAGAGAGAGAGACTCGTTCTGCCCCTGAACAGGAAGTTAACCCACTGTTCCTAGGCTGTCATTGAAAATAAGAAGTTGTTCTTAAAACTGACTTGCCTAGTTAAATAAAGTAAAAAATAAAAAGAGAGAGAGAGATTTGGAAAAGACTAAACAAACAACAACACAAAGAGTTATCTATCCAAAACTGAGATGTAAGAATAAACCACTTCCCCTTTCACTTTGGCTTAATTACACAGAACAAACAGTAAAACCATGATCAAATACAAATCTTGAAATCACCTATTAGAGACGACCAGAAGCCACTGGATTCTCCAATCACATTGAATGAACTACAGGACAAAATACAAACCCTCCAACCCAAAAAGGCCTGTGGGGTTGATGGTATCCTAAATTAAATGATAAATATACAGATCACAAATTCCAATGGCCTATTCTTAAACTCTTTAACATCATTTGTAGCTCTGGCATCTTCCCCAATATTTGGAACCAAGGACTGATCAAATTTGACCCCAATAACTATGGTGGGACATATCTGTCAACAGCAACCTTGGGAAAATCCTCTGCATTATCATTAACAGCAGACTCGTACACTTCCTCAATGAAAACAATATACTGAGAAAATGCCAAATGTACTTTTTACCAAATTATCATACGACAGAGCACGTATTCACCCTGCACACCCTAATTGACAATCAAACAAACCAAAAAAAGGCAAAGTCTTCTCATGCTTTGTTGATTTCAAAAAAGCTTTCAACTCAATTTGGCATGAGGGTCTGTTATACAAACTGATGGAAAGTGGTGTTGGGGGAAAAACAACAATAATAAAACATTATAAAATATATAAATATATATTCACAAACAACAAGTGTGCAGTTAAATATTTTTTTTAAAGCCTTCTTCTACATAAATATCAGCAAATTGGTGAGGGCACTAGAACATTCTGCAGCAGCCGGCCTCACTAGAACCTGAAGTCAAATGTCTGCTGTTTGCTGATGATCTGGTGCTTCTGTCACCAACCAAGGAGGACCTACAGCAGCACCTAGATCTTCTGCACAGATTCTGCCAGACCTGGGCCCTGACAGACCTGGGCCCTGACAGTAAATCTCAGTAAGACAAAAATAATGGTGTTCCAAAAAAGATCCAGTTGCTATGACCACAAATACAAATTCCATCTAGACACTGTTGCCCTAGAGCACTCAAAAAACTATACATACCTCGGCCTAAACATCAGCGCCACAGGTAACTTCCACAAAGCTGTGAACGATCTGAGAGACAAGGCAAGAAGGGCCTTCTATGCCATCAAAAGGAACATCAAATTTGACATCCCAATTAGGATCTGGCTAAAAATACTTGAATCAGATATTTAACCCATTGCCCTTTACAGTTGTGAGGTCTGGGGTCCACTGACCAACCAAGAATTCACAAAATTGGACAAACACAAAATTGAGACTGCATGCAGAATTCTGCTGAAATATCCTCCATGTACAATGTAAAACACCAATTCTGCAGAGCAGAATTAGGCCAATACCCACTAATTATCAAAATATGATAAAGAAACGTTAAATTCTACGACCACCTAAAAGGCAGTGATTCCCAAACCTTCCAATACAAAGCCATCACCTACAGAGAGATGAACCTGGAGAAGAGTCCCCTAAGCAAGCTGGTCCTGGGGCTCTGTTCACAAACACAAACACACCTCACAGAGCCCCAGGACAGCAACACAATTAGACCCAATCAAATCATGAGAAAACAAAAAGATAATTACTTGACATATTGGAAAGAATTAACAAAATAAATGATCAAACTAGAATGTAATTTGTCCCTAAACAGAGCGTATACAGTGGCAGAATACCTGTCCACTGTGACTGACCCAAACTTAAGGAAAGCTTTGACTATATACAGACTCAGTGAGCATAGCCTTGCTATTGAGAAAGGCCGCCGTAGGCAGACATGGCTCTCAAGAGAAGACAGGCTATGTGCTCACTGCCCACAAAATGAGGTGGAAACTGAGCTGCACTTCCTAACCTCCTGCCAAATGTATGACCATATTAGAGACACATATTTCCCTCAGATTACACAGACCCACAAAGAATTCGAAAACAAACCCAATTTTGATAAACTCCCATATCTACTGGGTGAAATACCACAGTGTGCATCACAGCAGCAAGATTTGTGACCTGTTGCCTCAAGAAAAGGGCAACCAGTGAAAAACAAACACCATTGTAAATACAACCCATATTTATGCTTATTTATTTTCCCTTTTGCACTTTAACTATTTGCACATAATATGACATTTGAAATGTATTTTTTTCTTTTGTATCATTTGTGAGTGTAACTGTCTATTTTGTTATTGTTCATCTCATTTCTGTTCATCCATTTCACTTGTCAACATATGTTTCCCATTGAATTGAATTAAATTGAATTGAGAGAGAGAGAGAGAGAGAGAGAGAGAGAACTGTACTAGTACGTTTAGATAGAGAAGAGATAGAGATGCTGATTCATGCAATCACTCCAATCACTCTAGTTGATTTAGTCTATACAGTACATCTATATGAATCATTGTCTTGTACAGCTTCATCCCTCTCTCCTCTCTCTTCTCCTCTCTCTTCTCCTCTCTCCTCTCTCTTCTCCTCTCTCCACTCTCTCCTCTCCACTCTACTCTCTCCTCTCTACTCTCTCTTCTCCTCTCTCCACTCTCTCCTCTCCACTCTACTCTCTCCTCTCTCCTCTCTCCTCTCTCTTCTCCTCTCTCTTCTCCTCTCTCTTCTCCTCTCTCTTCTCCTCTCTCTTCTCCTCTCTCTTCTCCTCTCTCTTCTCCTCTCTCTTCTCCTCTCTCCTCTCTCTTCTCCTCTCTCCACTCTCTCCTCTCCACTCTACTCTCTCCTCTCTCCACTCTACTCTCTCCTCTCTCGACTCTCTCCTCCTACTCTTTCCTCTCCACTCTCTCCTCTCCACTCTCTCCACTCCTCTCCTCTCTCCACTCTCTCCTCTCTCCTCTCTCCTCTCTCCACTCTCCACTATCCTCTCTCCACTCTCTCCTCTCTCCTCTCTCCTCTCTCCACTCTCCACTATCTTCTCTCCACTCTCTCCTCTCCACTCTACTCTCTCCTCTCTCCACTCTACTCTCTCCTCTCTCCACTCTCTCCTCTACTCTTTCCTCTCCACTCTCTCCTCTCCACTCTCTCCACTCACCTCTCTCCTCTCTCCACTCTCTCCTCTCTCCTCTCTCCTCTCTCCACTCTCCACTATCCTCTCTCCACTCTCTCCTCTTCACTCTCCTCTCTACTCTCTCCTCTCTCCCTACTCCTCTCTCCACTCTCCTCTCCCCTCTCTCCTCTCTCCTCTCTCATATGTCCTCTCTCCTCTCTCCTCTCTCCTCTCTCCTCTCTCCTCTCTCCTCTCTCCTCTCTCCTCTCTCCTCTCCACTCTCCACTCTCCTCTCTCCCCTAGAGTTTATTTGACCGTGCAATATGCTGGAGCACACACAAAGATTCCCCACAATCAGCAGCAATGGTTAACTACAGTTGTAAGAATCATAATTGCCCCCCGGGGGGCCAGAAGGATACACAAGGTTCAGTCCCAAATGGCAAAGTAGTGTACTATGTAGTGAATAGGACTCTGGTCAACAGTAGTGCACTATATAGGGAATAGTGCCCTGGTCTAATGTAATGCACTATATAGGGAATAGAGTTCTATAGGGCTCTGGTCTATAGTAGTGTACTATATAGGGAATAGGGCCTTGGTCTACAGTAGTGCACTATATAGGGAATAGGGTGTCATTTTGGACGTACCCCCTGTTCTATTAATAATGTACCTGCCTCTTCTCTCACTCCGGAGAAGAACATGAGTTTCCCAAATGACACCCTATTCCCTTTAGAGTGTGCATTAGAGCCCTAAGTAGTGTACTATGTAGACAATAGGGTGCCATTTTACACATCCAGAGTGTGAAGAGGGTGCTGAAGACTACTTTCTGTGTTGCTAATGAACTATCTCTGGTAATGACCACCACACCTCAGATGATACACAGAAAGAGAGGACAGACAGAGGAACAGAGAAGAGAGAGAAGACAAGGAGGGAAGTACCTCGTCAGTTGTACAACTGAAATGTGTATTTCACACTTAACCCAACCCCTCTGAATCAGAGAGGTGTGGAGGGCTACCTTAATCGACATCCACAGCGCCCGGGGAACAGTAGGTTAACTGCCTTGCTCAGGGGCAGAAGGACAGATTTTAAATGGTCAGCTTGGGGATTTTATCCAGCTACCTTTTGGTTACTGGCCAAACGCTCTAACTACTAGGCTACTTCTGACGGCCCCGAGAGGAGAGACATTAGGGAGAAGGGGGGGAGAAGAGAGGGAGAATAGAGAGAGAGAGATGTTAGGGAGAAGAGGGGTAGAAGAGAGGGAGAGGTGAGGGAGAGATGTTAAGGAGAAGAGAGGAAGAGGAGAGAGACAGACGTTAGGGAGAAGAGAGGAAGAGGAGAGAGAAACATTAGGGAGAAGAGAGAGAGAGAGGAGAGGAAGAGGGGAGAGACAGACGTGAGGGAGAAGACAGGAAGACGAGAGAGAGAGAGAGGACAGAGAGAGACCTTAGGGAGAACAGAGGGAGAGAGAGAGGGAGTGGACAGAGAGAGACCTTAGGGAGAAGAGAGGGAGAGAGAGAGGGAGATGTTAGGGAGAAAAGAGGAAGAGGAGAGAGGAGAGGAAGAGGAGAAAGAGAGATGTTGGGGAGAGAGAGGAAGTGGAGAGAGAGATAGGTTAGGGAGAAGAGAGGGAGAGGAGAGAGAGACATTAGGGAGACGAGAGGGAGAGGAGAGAGAGAGGAGAGAGAGACAGGGAGAAGAGAGGAAGAGGAGAGGAAGAGGACAGAGAGAGACTTTAGGCAGAAGAGAGGGAGAGAGAGAAGGAGAGGAAGAGATAGACATTAGGGAGAAGAGAGGGAGAGAGAGAGGGAGAGGACAGAGAGATACCTTAGGGAGAAGAGAGGGGGAGAGAGAGGGAGAGGACAGAGAGAGACCTTAGGGAGAAGAGAGGGAGAGAGAGAGGGAGAGGACAGAGAGAGACCTTAGGGAGAAGAGAGGGAGAGAGAGTTAGGGAGAGGACAGAGAGAGACCTTAGGGAGAAGAGAGGGAGAGAGAGAGGGAGATGACAGAGAGAGACCTTAGGGAGAAGAGAGGGAGAGAGAGGGGGAGAGGACAGAGAGAGACCTTAGTGAGAAGAGAGGGGGAGAGAGAGGGAGAGGACAGAGAGAGACCTTAGTGAGAAGAGAGGGAGAGAGAGAGGGAGAGGACAGAGAGAGACCTTAGGGAGAAGAGAGGGAGAGAGAGTTAGGGAGAGGACAGAGAGAGACCTTAGTGAGTTACGAGGGAGAGAGAGAGGGAGACGTTAGGGAGAAGAGAGGAATAGGACAGAGAGATACTTTAGGGAGAAGAGAGGAAGAGGAGAGGAAGAGGACAGAGATACGTTAGGGAGAAGAACTAGAGAGGAGAGGGAGAGGTTAGGCAGAAGAGAGGAAGAGGAGAGGAAGAGGACAGAGATACGTTAGGGAGAAGAACTAGAGAGGAGAGGGAGAGGTTAGGCAGAAGAGAGGAAGAGGAGAGGAAGAGGACAGAGATACGTTAGGGAGAAGAACTAGAGAGGAGAGGGAGAGGTTAGGGAGAAGAGAGGAAGAGGAGAGAGGAGAGGACGAGGGAGAGGAAGAGGACAGAGATATGTTAGGGAGAAGAACTAGAGAGGAGAGGGAGAAGAGAGGAGGAGGAGAGAGGAGAGGAAGAGGAAACAGATACGTTAGGGTGAAGAACTAGAGAGGAGAGGGAGAGGTTAGGGAGAAGAGAGGAAGAGGAGAGGAAGAGGACCGAGATACATTAGGGAGAAGAGAGGAAGAGGAGAGGAAGAGGACAGAGATACGTTAGGGAGAAGAACTAGAGAGGAGAGGGAGAGGTTAGGGAGAAGAGAGGAAGAGGAGAGAGGAGAGGACGAGGAGAGGAAGAGGACAGAGATACGTTAGGGAGAAGAACTAGAGAGGAGAGGGAGAAGGGAATAGAAATGCATGACTCAAGTGGAATCAATTTTAAGTAGGGGACAGTTGATGTGTTAAAAAAACCCCATCTAAAATAGGACTAATAGGTCAGCAAATATCAGAAATATGACGTCTAACTGACCCTGTTAAATATGGCCCAGTGTTTACAGTAATATGACCCAGTGTCTACAGTAATATGGCCCAGTGTTTACAGTAATATGACCCAGTGTCTACAGTAATATGGCCCAGTGATTACAGTAATATGGCCTAGTGTCTACAGTAATATGACCCAGTGTCTACAGTAATATGACCAGAGTGTCTACATTAATATGACCCAGTGATTACAGTAATATGGCCCAGTGTTTACAGTAATATGGCCCAGTGATTACAGTAATATGGCCCAGTGTCTACAGTAATATGACCCAGTGTCTACAGTAATATGGCCCAGTGTTTACAGTAATATGACCCAGTGTCTACAGTAATATGGCCCAGTGTTTACAGTAATATGGCCCAGTGATTACAGTAATATGGCCCAGTGTCTACAGTAATATGACCCAGTGTCTACAGTAATATGGCCCAGTGTTTACAGTAATATGACCCAGTGTCTACAGTAATATGACCCAGTGTCTACAGTAATATGGCCCAGTGATTACAGTAATATGGCCCAGTGTCTACAGTAATATGACCCAGTGTCTACAGTAATATGACCCAGTGTTTACAGTAATATGGCCCAGTGATTACAGTAATATGGCCCAGTGTTTACAGTAATATGACCCAGTGTATATAGTAAAAAAAAAATACAACACCCTGAGTAAGATCTTATTTGGTAAAAGTGGACATCTATCAGGATTGGTCAAGCTGGGATAGTTAGAGATGGTTATTATAGTTATGTTCTTTAGAGAGAGGCCAATTGAAATTCAGCTGGACACAGATTTCAGAGCACGGTATCGTACTATTGTAAATCATTAACGTTTGCCAGTACAGTTACTGCTGCTCACCCCGTCATAACTTGGTCAATGCAATCATAATGCATATCTGAACGCCTGCAAAATGGATATCACACACACACACACACACACACACACACACACACACACACACACACACACACACACACACACACACACACACACACACACACGTCATAAAGTCCTGCTCAACAGATCGCCATAATCGCATGCCCCATTTGCAGACTGTACTGTCTCTGAAGGGTTTTGTAATGGTATCCTTTTCCCGATGTAGTGCACTACTTTCAACCAGGGCCTTATGGGCTCCAATCAAAAGTAGTGCACTATATAGGGTTATAGGAGGCTATTTGAGATGTAGACTCAGCCAATTATCCACAATGCCTTTCCATAACTGCATTCCATAAAATGAGCAAAGTGCATCCCTGCCAACCAATCACAGGCCAATATATTTCACCCTAAAATGAACAGAGCGATGACTCATGCTTGGCTCAGCTCTTGTATGTATTCTGGGAATGAATATGAGCAGCCAGAGTCAATTTTAAAAGCACAACCCTTAATTCAGGAGTCAATTGGTATACCGTATATACTTCAAACTCAACTCTGGACATCGATGCCAGTTCCAATGCATTTAAAAAATATATATATATACAGCGCCTTGCGAAAGTATTCGGCCCCCTTGAACTTTGCGACCTTTTGCCACATTTCAGGCTTCAAACATAAAGATATAAAACTGTATTTTTTTGTGAAGAATCAACAACAAGTGGGACACAATCATGAAGTGGAACGACATTTATTGGATATTTCAAACTTTTTTAACAAATCAAAAACTGAAAAATTGGGCGTTCAAAATTATTCAGCCCCCTTAAGTTAATACTTTGTAGCGCCACCTTTTGCTGCGATTTGATTTGTAAGTCGCTTGGGGTATGTCTCTATCAGTTTTGCACATCGAGAGACTGACATTTTCCCTGACCTCCATGAAGCCAAGTTTCTGGACAAACAAACCACCCAATTAGCACATTTGGTTCCTTGGAATTTGTGGGAACGTACGTTTTCAATTTCCCATTGGTTTCCCATTGGTTTCCCATTGGTTTCCCATTAATTTCCCATTGGTTTCCCATTGGTTTCCCATTGGTTCCCCATTGGTTTCCCATTAATTTCCCATTGGTTTCCCATTGGTTTCCCATTAATTTCCCATTGGTTTCCCATTGGTTTCCCATTGGTTCCCCATTGGTTTCCCATTAATTTCCCATTGGTTTCCCATTGGTTTCCCATTCATTTCCCATTGGTTTCCCATTGGTTTCCCATTGGTTTCCCATTAATTTCCCATTGGTTTCCCATTGGTTTCCCATTGGTTCCCCATTGGTTTCCCATTGGTTTCCCATTGGTTCCCCATTGGTTTCCCATTGGTTTCCCATTGGTTCCTCATTGGTTTCCCATTGGTTTCCCATTGGTTTCCCATTGGTTCCCCATTGGTTTCCCATTGGTTTCCCATTGGTTCCCCATTGGTTTCCCATTGGTTTCCCATTGGTTCTGGGAACAGAGCCATATGTTTCCTGACTGGTAAAACGGAACTTTTTTTTAAACATGCTGAGAACGGAACTAGAAATGTTGCATGTTCTGGGAACGTACATTTTTGGTTGCAGAGATGTTCTAAGATTATTTTACTACGGTTCCCTGGAAGTTTTCCCGGGAGATTTTATGAACGTTTCGAGAACGTAAATTATAGGTTATTATTTGAAGGTTGTGTTAACGTTCTGATAACATGTTTCAATACGACTGTTAGTAACAGTGCAACCTAGGGTTAACTGTTTTGAACTCCAAGTACAATTAAGACCCATGGGAATTAAATTTGCTTAGGCATTACTCTTGTAAACACTTGTATTTGTAAGGTGGCGTGGCATCAGTGAGATCCCAACCTAAGATATTCTGTTCTCTATCCATGGTTTTGGTCTACTGAACCACCAGGATGGAGATAGAATGCTGTGTTTTTATTAACGCATACGAAGCTGTTAATTTTTTGTCTATTCAAACAGACCCCGTTTCAAAGGAAACAGGGACTCATTAAGATCAGCTGTGGACAATTAGTGGGTTACGGCCAACACACCTGAACACACTTAATTAACAAGATTAGAGGATAGAGAGAATTTGTTGTAACGCTGAGAACGGAATGTACGTGTTTTAAAATTAACATTCTTAAAACGTTCTTTGAACGTTTACTAAAGTTGTCTTGTGGCTTTTTTATGGAATGTTTTCTTAATGTTCTGAGAACAGTGATGATAATGTTCTTAAAAAGAACCATGAGGAAACATGCAGAAAAAAAATGTTATGCTCAAGTACTAAAAATCCAACAGAAGAACATTGTTTCTTTAAAACATTTTTTTTTTTATTGTAAAAATGTAACCTTTATTTAACTTGGTAAGTCAGCTCAAGTACTAAAATTCCAACAGAAGAACGTTGTTTCTTAACGTTCTCTGAACATTCTGAGAACATGACTTTAAATAGAGCCATGAGGAAACCTGGTGTTAACGTTATGCTGAAGTACTGACGTTTCCATAGAGGAACGTTGTTTCTTAACGTTCTCTTAACGTTCTCTGAGAACAATCCTTTTAATGGAATCATGAGGAAACCTGCCTAAAATGTTATGCTGCTTTTCCACCTAAGAAACACATGGTTCTCAGAACGCTATGCGCTAGCTGGGTAAACACATTTGATCAATCTCCATTGATAATGTTTTTAATTCCAGCACTATAGGCGTAACATGTGTCTCGGAAACTGGCCATGTGTGGAGATTCTCCATTGAGCGTCCTTTAAATCCAGCACCAGGTATAATCTGGGTCAGGGAAAACAGGCCTTGTGTGTTTTAGCAGAGTATGTTGTCGCTAGCTAGTCATATGTGATGATAATGTTCTGTTCATGGTGAAGCATGGGTCCATGAAAATGTTATGAATGGGGGGGTGGGTGGGGGGGGTGAGTAATAATTAATGCATACATCTGGTAAACACAATGATGTCAGGCAGAGAAGGTAGAGGTAAAACAGCATGTAGAAATATAATTATTAGAATGGTAATAGCCCTTCGGAATAGTCATGACCTTTCTATTTAATCTATTTCTATGATCCGCAGAAATAAGACAGTCTAAGAAAATCACAGAGATCCTTTTCTATGTAATTCTATGCTCACAGGGCCGGACTACCGCACTTGGGTCCCTGGGGGAGACAGCAATATATGTCACAATGTCCTAAAATAATAATACACAGTGTGGTCCCAGATCTGTCTGAGCAGCTATACAATAATGCACATAAATGGAAGGTAATTCCCTTTTTATGCACTTTTCTCCCTATGCGTATTCTGACCTTGAACTTAAGCAGGAGAATAGCATGTTATTCATCCACTCTTTGTAGGCGCTAGAGATCAAAGATAAGAAGGTGTGGTGGAGGTGTGTCTACAAACATGTTGTATTCCAGTCTATCCATCCTCCTCCTCCTCAACCTCCTCCTCCACTACGCTCTCTTCATCTCTACATCCTCCTCCTCCACCTTCTCCACTATGCTCTCTTCATCTCTCCATCCTCCTCCTCCTCCTCCTCCACTACACTCTCTTCATCTCTACATCCTCCTCCTCCACCTCCTCCTCCACTAAACTCTCTTCATCTCTCCATCCTCCTCCTCCACCTCCTCCTCCACTACACTCTCTTCATCTCTACATCCTCCTCCTCCTCAACTACACTCTCTTCATCTCTACATCCTCATCCTCCACCTCTTCCTCCACTACACTCTCTTCATCTCTCCAACCTCCTCCATCCTCCTCCACTACACTCTCTTCATCTCTCCATCCTCCTCCTCCACCTCCTCCTCCACTAGACTTTCTTCATCTCTCCACCCTCCTCCTCCACCTCTTCCTCCACTACACTCACTCCCTTCATCTCTCCATCCTCCTCCTCCACCTTCACATTCACTACACTCTCTTCATCTCTCCATCCTGCTCCTCCTCCTCCTCCTCCACTACACTCTCTTCATCTCTCCATCCTCCTCCTCCACCTTCACCTTCACTACACTCCCTTCATCTCTGCATCCTCCTCCACCTCCTCCTCCACTATGCTCTCTTCATATCTCCATCCTCCTCCTCCTCCTCATCCACTACACTCTCTTCATCTCTCCATCTTTCTCCTCCACCTCCTCCTCCACTACACTCCCTTCATCTCTGCATCCTCCTCCACCTCCTCCTCCACTATGCTCTCTTCATCTCTCCATCCTCCTCCTCCTCATCCACTACACTCTCTTCATCTCTCCATCCTCCTCCTCCACCTCCTTCTCCACTACACTCTCTTCATCTCTCCATCCTCCTCCTCCACTACGCTCTCTTCATCTCTTCATCCTCCACCTCCTCCTCCACTACACTCTCTTCATCTCTCCATCCTCCTCCTCCACTACACTCTCTTCATCTCTCCATCCTCCTCCTCCTCCACTACACTCTCTTCATCTCTCCCTCCTCCTCCTCCTCCTCCTCCTCCTCCTCCTCCTCCTCATCCACTACACTCGCTTCATCTCTCCATCCTTCTCCTCCACCTCCTCCACCACTACACTCACTCCCTTCATCTCTCCATCCTCCTCCTCCTCCATCCTCCTCCTCCACCTCCTCCTCCACTACACTCCCTCCCTTCGTCTCTCCATCCTCCTCCTCCACCTCCACCTTCACTTTGGGACGGCAGGATAGCCTAGTGGTTTGAGCTTTGGACTAGTAACTGAAAAGTTGCATGTTCAAATCCCCGAGCTGACAAGGTACAAATCTGTCGTTCTGCCCCTGAACAGGCAGTTAACCCACTGTTACTAGGCCGTCATTGAAAATAAGAATTTGTTCTTAACTGACTTTCCTAGTTAAATAAAGGTACAATTATTAAAAATGTAAAAAGTACACTCCTTCCCTTCATCTCTCCTCCACTTCCTCCTCCTCCTCCCCCTTCACTCAACTGTCTGTCTCAGTCTCTCCATCCTTCTCCTCCTCCTCCTCCACTCCACTCCCTCTCTCCATCTTTCCTCCTCTTCCTCCTTCTCCTCCTTCACTCAACTCTCTGTCTGAGTCTCTCCATCCTTCCCCTCCCCCTCATCATCCTCCTCCTCCTTGACTCCCTCCCTTCATCCTTTAGCCTCATGTAGTTAAATAATTGAGTGGCGCCTGAAAGACACATGGTGAAGGAAGTGAGAGAGGAACACAAAGGATTCCTCCTTCTAAACCTACAGTGTTGTCTGCTATGAAGCGACGAACCAGAGTCTATGTGATGATAGTAACGGTACCGATACTGACAGATGATGATGTAATGATACTAACAGGAATGGTACTAACAGTAATGATACTAATAGTAATGATACTAACAGTAATTATACTAACACAAATGATACTAACAGTAATGGTACTAACAGTAATGATATTAATAGTAATGATACTAACAGTAATGATACTAACAGTAATGATATTAATGATACTAACAGTAATGATACTAACACTAATTATACTAACACTAATGATACTAACAGCAATGATACTAACAGTAATGATACTAATAGTAATGATACTAACAGTAATGATACTAACAGTAATGATATTAATGATACTAACAGCAATGATATTAATGATACTAACAGTAATGATACTAACAGCAATGATACTAACAGTAATGATACTAACAGTAATGATACTAACAGCAATGATATTAATGATACTAACAGTAATGATACTAACAGTAATGATACTAACAGTAATGATACTAACAGCAATGATATTAATGATACTAACAGTAATGATACTAACAGTAATGATACTAACAGTAATGATACTAACAGTAATGATACTAACAGCAATGATATTAATGATACTAACAGTAATGATACTAACAGTAATGGTACTAACAGTAATGATACTAACAGTAATGATATTAATGATACGAACAGCAATGATACTAACAGCAATGATACTAACAGTAATGATACTAACAGTAATGGTACTAACAGTAATGATACTAATGATACTAACAGTAATGATATTAATGATACTAACAGTAATGATACTAATAGTAATGATACTAACAGCAATGATACTAACACTAATGATACTAACA
Source organism: Oncorhynchus masou masou (assembly GCF_036934945.1). Taxonomy (NCBI): domain Eukaryota; kingdom Metazoa; phylum Chordata; class Actinopteri; order Salmoniformes; family Salmonidae; genus Oncorhynchus; species Oncorhynchus masou. The sequence goes on from NC_088229.1 coordinate 76,039,941, forward strand.
GTAATGATACTAATAGTAATGATACTAACAGCAATGATACTAACAGTAATGATACTAACAGTAATGATACTAATAGTAATGATACTAACAGCAATGATACTAACACTAATGATACTAACAGTAATGATACTAATAGCAATGGTACTAACAGCAATGGTACTAACAGTAATGATACTAACAGTAATGATACTAATAGCAATGATACTAACAGTAATGATACTAACAGTAATGGTACTAACAGTAATGATACTAATGATACTAACAGTAATGATATTAATGATACTAACAGTAATGATACTAACAGTAATGGTACTAACAGTAATGATAGTAATGATACTAACAGTAATGATACTAATGATACTAACAGTAATGATATTAATGATACTAACCGTAATGATACTAACAGTAATGATACTAACAGTAATGATATTAATGATACTAACAGTAATGATATTAATGATACTAACAGCAATGATATTAACAGTAATGATATTAATGATACTAACAGTAATGATACTAACAGTAATGACATTAATGATACTAACAGTAATGATACTAACAGTAATGACACTAATGATACTAACAGCAATGGTACTAACAGTAATGATACTAATGATACTAACAGTAATGATATTAATGATACTAACAGTAATGATACTAACAGTAATGATATTAATGATACTAACAGCAATGATACTAACAGTAATGATACTAACAATAATGATAGTAATGATACTAACAGCAATGATACTAACAGCAATGATACTAACAGTAATGATTTTAATGATACTAACAGTAATGATATTAATGATACTAACAGCAATGATACTAACAGCAATGATATTAATGATACTAACAGTAATGATACTAACAGTAATGATACTAACAGTAATGATATTAATGATACTAACAGCAATGATATTAATGATACTAACAGCAATGATACTAACAGCAATGATACTAACAGTAATGATACTAACAGTAATGATACTAACACTAATGATACTAACAGTAATGATACTAACAGTAATGATACTAACAGTAATGATACTAACACTAATGATACTAACAGTAATGATATTAATGATACTAACAGTAATGATATTAATGATACTAACAGTAATGATATTAATGATATTAACAGTAATGATATTAAGGATACTAACAGTAATGATATTAATGATACTAACAGTAATGATACTAACACTAATGATACTAACAGTAATGATACTAATGATACTAACAGTAATGATACTAATGATACTAACAGTAATGATATTAATGATACTAACAGTAACGATACTAACAGTAATGATACTAACAGTAATGATATTAATGATACTAACAGTAATGATATTAATGATACTAACAGTAATGATACTAACAGTAATGATACTAACAGTAATGATACTAACAGTAATGATAGTAATGATACTAACAGTAATGATATTAATGATACTAACAGTAATGATATTAATGATACTGACAGTAATGATATTAATGATACTAACAGTAATGATACTAACAGTAATGATACTAACAGTAATGATACTAACAGTAATGATACTAATGATACTAACAGTAATGATATTAATGATACTAACAGTAATGATATTAATGATACTAACAGTAATGATACTAATGATACTAACAGTAATGATACTAACAGTAATGATACTAACAGTAATGATACTAATGATACTAACAGTAATGATACTAACAGTAATGATACTAACAGTAATGATATTACTGATACTAACAGTAATGATATTAATGATACTAACAGTAATGATACTAACAGTAATGATATTAATGATACTAACAGCAATGATATTAACAGTAATGATATTAATGATACTAACAGTAATGATACTAACAGTAATGATATTAATGATACTAACAGTAATGATACTAACAGTAATGATATTAATGATACTAACAGTAATGATACTAACAGCAATGATATTAATGATACTAACAGTAATGATACTAACAGTAATGATACTAACAGTAATGATATTACTGATACTAACACTAATGATATTAATGATACTAACAGTAATGATATTAATGATACTAACAGTAATGATACTAACAGTAATGATATTAATGATACTAACAGTAATGATACTAACAGTAATGATATTAATGATACTAACAGTAATGATATTAATGATACTAACAGTAATGATACTAACAGTAATGATACTAACAGTAATGATATTAATGATACTAACAGTAATGATATTAATGATACTAACAGTAATGATATTAATGATACTAACAGCAATGATATTAACAGTAATGATACTAACAGCAATGATACTAACAGTAATGATATTAATAATACTAACAGTAATGATACTAACAGTAATGATATTAATGATACTAACAGTAATGATACTAACAGTAATGATACTAACAGTAATCATATTAATGATACTAACAGTAATGATACTAACAGTAATGATACTAACAGTAATCATATTAATGATACTAACAGTAATGATACTAACAGTAATGATATTAATGATACTAACAGTACTGATACTAACAGCAATGATATTAATGATACTAACAGCAATGATACTAACAGCAATGATACTAACAGTAATGATACTAACAGCAATGATATTAATGATACTAACAGCAATGATACTAACAGCAATGATACTAACAGTAATGATACTAACAGTAATGATATTAATGATACTAACAGTAATGATATTAATGATACTAACAGTAATGATATTAATGATACTAACAGTAATGATACTAACAGTAATGATATTAATGATACTAACAGTAATGATACTAACAGTAATGATATTAATGATACTAACAGTAATGATATTAATGATACTAACAGTAATGATACTAACAGTAATGATATTAATGATACTAACAGTAATGATATTAATGATACTAACAGTAATGATACTAACAGTAATGATATTAATGATACTAAAAGTAATGATACTAACAGTAATGATATTAATGATACTAACAGTAATGATATTAATGATACTAACAGTAATGATATTAATGATACTAACAGTAATGATATTAATGATACTAACAGTAATGATATTAAGGATACTGGCCCTTACCCTGTGTCCTGGTAGTCTCTGCGTCCCTCCTGTTTGTCCAACCACAAAGTGAACGTCGGCCATCAACTCATTGTTGAACATCACAGAGTTCCTGAGAAACAGATCAGAGAATGATTGAAGGACTTCATTGGACAGAGTAGTAACCTGTTCGATATTTTAAGTCAACCCCTAATATATTGCAGGGCGACAGAGAGAAAGGTTGTGTCAGGGGATCTTTGATCGTACTGTCACTGTTTTGATCGAATCTGTCACATAGAGTACTATCTAGATTGAGAGAGAGAGGGAAAGAGAAAGGGGGGAGAGAGAGAGAGAGGGAAAGAGAAAGGGGGGAGAGAGAGACAGTGAGAGAGAGAGATAGAGAGAGATAGAGATAGAGAGAGAGAGATCTCAAGAGAGGGATTGACAAGGACAATTAAAAATGGAATTAAATAAATCAGTGAGAATCAATCTGAAAAAGGTAACTCCTACTCCTACACGGATGTATAGCCACAGGCAATCACATTCAATCTCACACAATTTAATTTCAGAAACTGAATTGACTACATGGCCTCTACTTTGTTCTGTTGCTCAGGAGAAAACAGAAGAACTCTGGATGCAGCTGTTAAATGGTCTACTAGCTTTTGGCAAGAATTCAATACTCGGTTAATTACAACTCTTTAGCTTACAGAGATGGGAATCATTCCTCACATTAACACCCCTTAATGCAGAATTCATCACATTGGAAAGAATATAACGAATGTCATTACCCGATTGCCAACTTGAGTGTATCAGAGTATGATCGCTGATCCAAGATCAGTTTTGCCTTATAAATCATAATGAATAAGAGAGCGGATCTGATCCTAGATCACCTACTCTGAGAGTCTTTATGACCTGATCCTAGATCACCTACTCTGAGACTCTTTATGACCTGATCCTAGATCAGCTACTCTGAGACAATGTATGACCTATCCTAGATCAACACTCCTACTCTGAGACTCTATATGACCTGATCCTAGATCAACTACTCTGAGACACTTTATGACCTGATTCTAGATCAGCTACTCTGAGACTCTTTATGACCTGATCCTAGATCAGGCTCTAGAGGAGAGTACCCAGGATGGTCTGGGCTCTAGAGGACAGTACTCAGGATGGTCTGGGCTCTAGAGGAGAGTACCCAGGATGGTCTGGGCTCTAGAGGAGAGTACTCAGGATGGTCTGGGCTCTAGAGGAGAGTACCCAGGATGGTCTGGGCTCTAGAGGAGAGTACTCAGGATGGTCTGGGCTCTAGAGGAGAGTACCCAGGCAGGTCCTGGCTCTAGAGGAGAGTACCCAGGCAGGTCCTGGCTCTAGAGGAGTATAACAAGGCTGGTCCTGGCTCTAGAGGAGAGTATCCAGGCTGGTCCTGGCTCTAGAGGAGAATACCCAGGCTGGTCCAGGCTCTGGAGGAGAGTATCCAGGCTGGTCCTGGCTCTAGAGGAGAGTATCCAGGCTGGTCCTGGCTCTAGAGGAGAATACCCAGGCTGGTCCAGGCTCTGGAGGAGAGTATCCAGGCTGGTCCTGGCTCTAGAGGAGAGTATCCAGGCTGGTCCTGGCTCTAGAGGAGAGTATCCAGGCTGGTCCTGGCTCTAGAGGAGAGTATCCAGGCTGGTCCTGGCTCTAGAGGAGAATACCCAGGCTGGTCCAGGCTCTGGAGGAGAGTATCCAGGCTGGTCCTGGCTCTAGAGGAGAGTATCCAGGCTGGTCCTGGCTCTAGAGGAGAGTATCCAGGCTGGTCCTGGCTCTAGAAGAGAGTACCCAGGCTGGTCCAGGCACTAGAGGAGAATAACCAGGCTGGTCCTGGCTCTAGAGGAGAGTATCCAGGCTTGTCCAGGCTCTAGAGGAGAGTATCCAGGCTTGTCCAGGCTCTAGAGGAGAGTACACATGCTGGTCCTGGATCTATAGTAGATGCTCTCTCAGTCCGAGTTAAAATATGACTGCCTGTGCGTGGGTCTACAAGATGATGATTCCTGTACAGCCTCTGGTACACAGTTACTGTACCTATCTCACTCATATAGTAGTGTACAACGCTGTTCTGGGTTGAGAGCCCCCAAACTGAGCTCTGGACGTTGAAGTCAGATCCATTATGTTTTTCATTCTTCCTCTCATATAAGGGACTGATTAAGACCACCAGTACTACAGACTTCGTGGGGTAAGTTGTGAATACACCTGCTCTACCAAATGCTGAGGTTACATTACAGTATGATTCCCTGGTCTGTGTTCTAGAAGATGTTGAGGTTACATTACAGTATGATTCCCTGGTCTGTGTTCTAGAAGATGTTGAGGTTACATTACAGTATGATTCCCTGGTCTGTGTTCTAGAAGATGTTGAGGTTACATTACAGTATGATTCCCTGGTCTGTGTTCTAGAAGGTGTTGAGGTTACATTACAGTATGATTCCCTGGTCTGTGTTCTAGAAGATGTTGAGGTCACATTACAGTATGATTCCCTGGACTGTGTTCTAGAAGATGTTGAGGTTACATTACAGTATGATTCCATAGTCTGTGTTCTAGAAGATGTTGAGGTTACATTACAGTATGATTCCCTGGTCTGTGTTCTAGAAGATGTTGAGGTTACATTATAGTATGATTCCCTGGTCTGTGTTCTAGAAGATGTTGAGGTTACATTACAGTATGATTCCCTAGTCTGTGTTCTAGAAGATGTTGAGGTTACATTACAGTATGATTCCCTAGTCTGTGTTCTAGAAGATGTTGAGGTTACATTACAGTATGATTCCCTGGTCTGTGTTCTAGAAGATGTTGAGGTTACATTATAGTATGATTCCCTGGTCTGTGTTCTAGAAGATGTTGAGGTTACATTACAGTATGATTCCCTGGTCTGTGTTCTAGAAGATGTTGAGGTTACATTACAGTATGATTCCCTAGTCTGTGTTCTAGAAGATGCTGAGGTTACATTACATTATGATTCCCTGGTCTGTGTTCTAGAAGATGTTGTGGTTACATTATAGTATGATTCCCTGGTCTGTGTTCTAGAAGATGCTGAGATTCTGTTATAGTATGATTCCCTGGTCTGTGTTCTAGAAGATGTTGAGGTTACATTACATTATGATTCCCTGGTCTGTGTTCCAGAACATGTTGAGATTCTGTTACAGTATGATTCCCTAGTCTGTGTTCTAGAAGATGTTGAGGTTATATTACAGTATGATTCCCTGGTCTGTGTTCTAGAAGATGTTGAGTTTACATTACAGTATGATTCCCTGGTCTGTGTTCTAGAACATGCTGCGATTCTGTTATAGTATGATTCCCTAGTCTGTGTTCTAGAAGATGTTGAGGTTACATTACAGTATTATTCCCTGGTCTGTGTTCTAGAAGATGTTGAGGTTACATTACAGTATGATTCCCTGGTCTGTGTTCTAGAAGATGTTGAGGTTACATTACAGTATGATTCCCTAGTCTGTGTTCTAGAAGATGTTGAGGTTACATTACAGTATGATTCACTGGTCTGTGTTCTAGAAGATGTTGAGGTTACATTATAGTATGATTCCCTGGTCTGTGTTCTAGAAGATGTTGAGGTAACATTACAGTATGATTCCCTGGTCTGTGTTCTAGAAGATGTTGAGGTTACATTACAGTATGATTCCCTGGTCTGTGTTCTAGAAGATGTTGAGGTTACATTACAGTATGATTCCCTAGTCTGTGTTCTAGAAGATGTTGAGGTTACATTACAGTATGATTCCCTGGTCTGTGTTCTAGAAGATGTTGAGGTTACATTACAGTATGATTCCCTGGTCTGTGTTCTAGAAGATGTTGAGGTTACATTACAGTATTATTCCCTGGTCTGTGTTCTAGAAGATGTTGAGGTTACATTACAGTATGATTCCCTGGTCTGTGTTCTAGAAGATGTTGAGGTAACATTACAGTATGATTCCCTGGTCTGTGTTCTAGAAGATGCTGAAGTTACATTACATTATGATTCCCTGGTCTGTGTTCTAGAAGATGTTGAGGTTACATTATAGTATGATTCCCTGGTCTGTGTTCTAGAAGATGTTGAGGTAACATTACAGTATGATTCCCTGGTCTGTGTTCTAGAAGATGCTGAGGTTACATTACATTATGATTCCCTGGTCTGTGTTCCAGAACATGTTGAGATTCTGTTACAGTATGATTCCCTAGTCTGTGTTCTAGAAGATGTTGAGGTTACATTACAGTATTATTCCCTGGTCTGTGTTCTAGAAGATGTTGAGGTTACATTACAGTATGATTCCCTGGTCTGTGTTCTAGAAGATGTTGAGTTTACATTACAGTATGATTCCCTGGTCTGTGTTCTAGAACATGCTGAGATTCTGTTATAGTATGATTCCCTGGTCTCTGTTCTAGAAGATGTTGAGGTTACATTACAGTATGATTCCCTGGTCTGTGTTCTAGAACATGCTGAGATTCTGTTATAGTATGATTCCCTAGTCTGTGTTCTAGAAGATGTTGAGGTTACATTACAGTATGATTCCCTGGTCTGTGTTCTAGAAGATGTTGAGGTTACATTACAGTATGATTCCCTGGTCTGTGTTCTAGAACATGCTGAGATTCTGTTATAGTATGATTCCCTGGTCTCTGTTCTAGAATATGTTGAGGTTACATTACAGTATGATTCCCTGGTCTGTGTTCTAGAAGATGTTGAGGTTACATTACAGTATGATTCCCTGGTCTGTGTTCTAGAACATGCTGAGATTCTGTTATAGTATGATTCCCTAGTCTGTGTTCTAGAAGATGTTGAGGTTACATTACAGTATGATTCCCTGGTCTGTGTTCTAGAAGATGTTGAGGTTACATTACAGTATGATTCCCTGTTTGTGTTCTAGAATATGTTCAGATTCTGTTATAGTATGATTCCCTAGTCTCTGTTCTAGGAGATGTTGAGGTTACATTACAATATGATTCCCTGTTTTCTGTTCTAGAAGATGTTGAGGTTATATTACAGTATGATTCCCTGGTCTGTTTTCTAGAATATGTTGAGGTTACATTACAGTATTATTCCCTGGTCTGTGTTCTAGAAGATGTTGAGGTTACATTACAGTATGATTCCCTGGTCTGTGTTCTAGAACATGCTGAGATTCTGTTATAGTATGATTCCCTGGTCTCTGTTCTAGAAGATGTTGAGGTTACATTACAGTATGATTCCCTGTTTGTGTTCTAGAATATTTTGAGATTCTGTTATAGTATGATTCCCTGGTCTCTGTTCTAGGAAATGTTGAGATTCTGTTACTGTATGATTCCCTGGTCTCAGGGAAAGTGTAAATATCCTAAAGGAGCTAGTGAACATGAGTAAGTTAGTGTCACCTACTTCTGTAGCATATGAGTTAGTTAGTTAGTTAGTTAGTTAGTTAGTTAGTTAGTTAGTTAGTTAGTTAGTTAGTTAGTTAGTGTCACCTACCTCTCTAGTATATGGTATAGTTAGTTAGTGTCATCTACCTATTAGGTATATGGGTTAGTTAGTTAGTTCCAAAGTTAGTGCCACCTACCTCTCTAGTACATGAGATAGTTATTTAGTTAGTTAGTGTCACCAATCTCTCTAGTATATGAGTTAGTTAGTTAGTTAGTTAGTTAGTTAGTTAGTTAGTTAGTTAGTTAGTGTCACCTTTCTCTCTAGTTGATGACTTCGTTAGTTAGTGTTCCCAACTGTCTAGTGTATGAGTGTGCTAGTTAGTCAGTTAATTGTTCAGTTAGTTAGATAGTTTGGTATTTAGTGTCACCTACCTCTCTAGTTAATTACTTACTTAATGACTTACTTTCTTAGTTAGTTAGTCAGTGTTACCTACCTCTCTAGTATATGAGTTAGTTAGTGTCACCTACCTCTCTAGAATAGGGGTTAGTTAGTTAGTTAGTTAGTTATTTAGTTAGTTATTTAGTTAGTTAGTTAGTTGGTTAGTTAGTTAGTTAGTTAGTTAGTTAGTTAGTGTAACCTAACTTGCTAGCATATGGGTTAGTTATGGGTTAGTTAGTTAGTCTCACCTACCTCTAGTATATTAGTTAGTTAATGATTTTGTTAGTTAGTGTAACCTACCTCTCTAGTATACGACTTAGTTAGTGTCACCTAACTCTCCAGTAAATGAGTTAGTTTGTTAGTGTAACCTACCTCTCTAGTATATGAGTTAGTTAGTTAGTTAGTTAGTTAGTTAGTTAGTTAGTTACTGTCACCTACCTCTCTAGAATAGGGGTTAGTTAGTTAGTTAGTTAGTTAGTTAGTTAGTTAGTTAGTTAGTTGGTTAGTTATTTATTTAGTTGGCGTCACCTACCTCTCTAGAATACGAGTTAGATAGTTAGTCACCTACCTCTAGAGTATATGAGTCAGTTAGTGTCACCAAGATCTCTAGTATATGAGTTAGTTAGTTAGTGTTACCTATCTCTCTAGTATATGAGTTAGTGTAACCTAACTTGCTAGCATATGGGTTAGTTATGGGTTAGTTAGTTAGTCTCACCTACCTCTAGTATATTAGTTAGTTAATGATTTTGTTAGTTAGTGTAACCTACCTCTCTAGTATACGACTTAGTTAGTGTCACCTAACTCTCCAGTAAATGAGTTAGTTTGTTAGTGTAACCTACCTCTCTAGTATATGAGTTAGTTAGTTAGTTACTGTCACCTACCTCTCTAGAATAGGGGTTAGTTAGTTAGTTAGTTAGTTAGTTAGTTAGTTATTTAGTTAGTTATTTAGTTAGTTAGTTGGTTAGTTATTTATTTAGTTGGTGTCACCTACCTCTCTAGAATACGAGTTAGATAGTTAGTCACCTACCTCTAGAGTATATGAGTCAGTTAGTGTCACCAAGCTCTCTAGTATATGAGTTAGTTAGTTAGTGTAACCTACCTCTCTAGTATGAGTTAGTTAGTTAGTGTTACCTACCTCTCTAGTATATGATTTAGTGTAACCTAACTTGCTAGCATATGGGTTAGTTATGGGTTAGTTAGTTAGTCTCACCTACCTCTAGTATATTAGTTAGTTAATGATTTTGTTAGTTAGTGTAACCTACCTCTCTAGTATACGACTTAGTTAGTGTCACCTAACTCTCCAGTAAATGAGTTAGTTTGTTAGTGTAACCTACCTCTCTAGTATATGAGTTAGTTAGTTAGTTAGTTAGTTAGTTAGTGAGTTAGTTAGTTATTTACTGTCACCTACCTCTCTAGTATATGATTTAGTTAGTTAGTGTAACCTACCTCTATAGTATATGAGTTACTTATGTAGTTAATTAGTGTCAACTACCTGTCTAGTATATGAGTTAGTTAGTTAGTGTCACCTACCTGTCTAGTATATTAGTTTGTTAGTTAGTTAGTGTCACCTACCTCTCTAGAATGGGGGTTAGTTAGTTAGTTAGTTAGTTAGTTAGTGTCACCTAACTCTCTAGTATATGGTATAGTTAGTTAGTGTCACCTACCTATTAGGTATATGGGTTAGTTAGTTAGTTAGTTCCAAAGTTAGTGCCACCTACCTCTCTAGTATATGAGTTAGTTAGTTAGTTAGTTAGTTAGTTAGTTAGTGTCACCTACCTCTCTAGTATATGGTATAGTTAGTTAGTGTCACCTACCTATTAGGTATATGGGTTAGTTAGTTAGTTCCAAAGTTAGTGCCACCTCCCTCTCTAGTATATGAGTTAGTTAGTTAGTTAGTTAGTTAGTTAGTTAGTTAGTTAGTTAGTTAGTTAGTTAGTGCCACCTCCCTCTCTAGTATATGAGTTAGTTAGTTAGTTAGTTAGTTAGTTAGTTAGTTAGTTAGTTAGTTAGTTAGTTAGTTAGTTAGTTAGTTAGTTAGTTAGTTAGTTAGTGTCACCTACCTCTCTAGTATATGGTATAGTTAGTTAGTGTCACCTACCTATTAGGTATATGGGTTAGTTAGTTAGTTCCAAAGTTAGTGCCACCTCCCTCTCTAGTATATGAGTTAGTTAGTTAGTTAGTTAGTTAGTTAGTTAGTTAGTGCCACCTCCCTCTCTAGTATATGAGTTAGTTAGTTAGTTAGTTAGTTAGTTAGTTAGTTAGTTAGTTAGTTAGTTAGTTAGTTAGTTAGTTAGTTAGTGTCACCTACCTCTCTAGTATATGGTATAGTTAGTTAGTGTCATCTACCTATTAGGTATATGGGTTAGTTAGTTAGTTCCAAAGTTAGTGCCACCTCCCTCTCTAGTATATGAGTTAGTTAGTTAGTTAGTTAGTTAGTTAGTTAGTTACTTACTTACTTAGTTAGTTAGTTAGTTAGTTAGTTTCACCTACCTCTTTAGTATATGAGTTAGTTAGTTAGCTAGTTAGTTAGTTAGTGTCACCTTCCTCTCTCATATATTAGGGTAGTTAGTTAGTGTCACCTATCTATCTAGTATATGAGTTAGTTAGTTATCTAGTTAGTGTCAACTACCTCTATGGTATACGAGTTAGTTAGTTTTACCTACCTATTAAGTATATGAGTTAGTTAGTTAGTTAGTTAGTTAGTTAGTTAGTTAGTTAGTTAGTTAGTTAGTGTGACCTACCTCTCTTGTATATGAGTTAGTTAGTTGGTTAGTTAGTTAGTCAGTCCGTCAGTTAGCTAGTTAGCTAGTTAGTTAGTTCACCTTCCTCTCTCATATATTAGGGTAATTAGTTAGTTAGTTATCTAGTTAGTGTCACCTACCTCTCTAGTATGTGTATTAGTTAGTTTTTTTCAACTATATATCTATTATATGGGTTAGTTAGTTTGTTAGTTAGTTACTTGGTTAGTTAGTTAGTGTCACCTACCTCTCTCGTATAGTAGAGTACAGCCCCTGCCAGTTACAGTTCTGAATGGTATTGTTATTATTCAGGTTCTGTTGTTGGTACTCCTGCACTGTGGCCGACGACCCTCCACCCTGCTTCTTAGCGCTGGGGAATATATCTGCTGCCATCTTCTTCTTCTTCTTCTTCAGGGTAATGATCTCGTAGCACACCGGCGGCAGCTTGGACCCGGTACTACCCCCGGAGGCGCCGCCGACGTTAACTGTCTTTTTGGAGCTCTTAGAACTCGCCGACTTGCTCTTGACTGACTCTGGGAGCATCAAGAGGAAGGTCAGACATTTCATTTTCCGGTCCTTGGCATCGACCATGAGTGTGTTGTTCTGCAGAGCAGTGGGAGAGTATGCAGAGAAAAGACATCAACTGGCAGAGTAGAAGTGGAAGAGGAGGACAGAGGTGCCGAGGAGGGGGAGAAGGAGGATGCTCAGACAGGACAGTGGTATCAGAGAGTTGTGCAGTAGCAGAAAAACAGCAGCAACAACGAGCAACGAGCTCAGTTCGTCAGTCAGTCAAAAAAAATACTTGAGTAGGAAATCAGTCAGTAAGAATGTGTCAGACATTGAGAAATCCTCTCCTACTCCAAATGTGTCTTCAGTAGCAGAATGAGAGAGTAGTGCAGAGAAACCAGCTCAGAAACACCCCTGTACTCCTACTGAATGATTGACTCAGCTTTTAGGGAGCAAACAGTCCCAGTACGGGTTATCCTTCTTTCGCCTTGACTTTTTTCTGAATATAGACAGAATCCAACGTTTTTTTCCGAAGAGAAACAGGAACAATCTGACAATCCAATGGATGATCCTGACGTTTCCTTTTACCTACTTTTCCTTTTTTAAGTTTGATCTTTGTGACAGACGATGTTTGTCCCAGATAACGTACCAATGATGTCCTTATTGAAATCACTCTTCGCCGCTCTCTCCTCCTCTCCTCTGCTGTGCGCTGGTGTGACAGCCTAGAGATTTAGTGGAGATGCAGTGGTCCTGAGGCAGACAGCCTGTTCTTTTTCTCTTCCTCTTCCTCTCTCTCTCTCTCTGTCTCTCTCTGTCTGTCTCTGTCTCTGTCTCTCTCTCTGCCTCTGTCTCTTTCTCTCTCTCTCTCTCTCTCTCTCTCTCTCTCTCTCTCTCTCTCGCTCTCTCTGTCTCTCTCTCTGCCTCTGTCTCTTTCTCTCTCTCTCTCTCTCTCTCTCTCTCTCTCTCTCTCTCTCTCTCTCTGTCTCTCTTTCTCGCTCTCTCTCTGTCTCTCTCTCTCTCTCTCTCTCTCTCTCTCTCTGTCTCTCTGTCTCTCTCTCTCTCTCTCTCCGTTTCTCAGCTCCTGTCTCTCCGGTCTCTGGCTCCTCTCCCCACCTCCTGTATTCTGCTGACTACAGCGGATGAATGGATGAGCACAGAAAAGAGGAGAGAAGAGAGAGAAAACTAGAGAAATCCCCCCCCCCCATCAAACGGCACAAGGCATCCTCCGCAGCCTCGGCCAATAGGCACGCTCAGGCCTCCTGATTGGCTGCAGCTGAGTGCTGTACCTACTAGGATATGCTAAGTGAACTCCTTCTATTAAAGTGACAGCCATGGCCCCTAATAATGATACACTATTTGGCTGCACCCTATTCCCTATTTAGAGCTCTGATCCTATCTAATGTAGTTTATAGTGAATAGGGTGACGTTTTGGACGAGAACACATACAACATATTCATATACTGTTTTATTTACATACTCTGTTTTAGCTTCACTCTAAACTTCAAGCATTCTGCTTCTCCCACATCTGTATTTGATATTGTAAATATTGTAAATACAAAAAAAGGGCAATGCTAATTTCTAAGCGTCTTAGTAAGGGTGGAATTTGCTTTAAAAAGAATTCAGTCACACACATGTTAATACAGTATATTTACATAGTTAGGGACATTTGAAGAAAGGTTGTTTAATTGTAGGATTGTTCGTTTGTGTGATATAATAATTGGTTATTTACTACTATAATTATTATATCTGTATTTATAAGGAGCCAATGTCACTGCAGGTAATTCTTCTTTCTTTCTTTCTTTTTTCTTTTATTTTACCTTTATTTTATTAGGCAAGTCAGTTAAGAACAAATTCTTATTTTCAATGACGGCCTGGGAACAGTGGGTTAACTGCCTGTTCAGGGGCAGAACGACAGATTTGTACCTTGTCAGCTCAGGGGTTTGAACTGACCAACGCTCTAACCACGAGGCTACCCTGCCGTTCCCGGCCAGAACATGCTGCTGTCTTTGACCTGCCTTGGTCTCTTTGGGCTATAAAATCAAGCCACTCTATGTGTAACACATTGAAGCAACTATGTCTAAGTAAGACTGTTCTCATTCAGCAATACTGTTCAACGGGCATGACGGTTTGGTATTGCATCGATTTTCTAATGTGAAGTTTTGAAGTTAAGTAAGATTTTACACGTGATGACAAAAAAAGTTACTCTCATTAAATGAATTGGAGCACCTGTAACACCAGCTACTAAAGGACAATGTGTACAAAACTGTAATATTTTAGTGTCTTTTTAAATCTGACTTGTGCACACAGTAAGTAGTCTACAGTTATGTGCTTCCTTATCACTGCGAAGAGGTATTTGGTAATGTTTGTGAAGTTCACTGAAAAGAAAAGAAATGCCAGTATCATTGCTGTTTACTCTTACATGTCAGCCTCTTTGGTCTTTGTCTGAGATTTATGGTTCCAAGAAAAATAATAACCAACCCTATGCCATCATATAACTCCTCTAGAAGATACCAGGTTGACTAGTGCCAATATATAACTCCTCTAGAAGATACCAGGTTGACTAGTGCCAATATATAACTCCTCTAGAAGATACCAGGTTGACTAGTGCCAAAATATCACTCCTTTAGAAGATATCAGGCTGCCTAGTGCCAATATATCACTCCTCCAGAAGATATCAGGCTGCCTAGTGCCAAAATATCACTCCTTTAGAAGATATCAGGCTGCCTAGTGCCAATATATAACTCCTCTAGAAGATACCAGGTTGACTAGTGCCAAAATATCACTCCTTTAGAAGATATCAGGCTGCCTAGTGCCAATATATAACTCCTCTAGAAGATACCAGGTTGACTAGTGCCAAAATATCACTCCTTTAGAAGATATCAGGCTGCCTAGTGCCAATATATCACTCCTCCAGAAGATATCAGGCTGCCTAGTGCCAAAATATCACTCCTTTAGAAGATATCAGGCTGCCTAGTGCTAACATATCACTCCTCGAGAAGATATCAGGCTGCCCAGTGCCAATGTTTCACTCCTCTGAAGATATCAGGCTGCCTAGTGCCAATATATCACTCCCCTAGAAGATATCATGCTGCCTAGTGCCAATATATCACTCCTCTAGAATATATCAGGCTGCCTAGTGCCAATATATCACTCCTCTAGAAGATATCATGCTGCCTAGTGCCAATATATCACTCCTCTAGAAGATATCAGGCTGCCTAGTGCCAATATATCACTCCTCTAGAAGATATCAGGCTGCCTAGTGCCAATATATCACTCCTCTAGAAGATATCATGCTGCCAAGTGCCAATATATCACTCCTCTAGAAGATATCAGGCTGCCTAGTGCCAATATATCACTCCTCTAGAAGATATCATGCTGCCTAGTGCCAATATATCACTCCTCTAGAAGATATCATGCTGCCTATTGCCAATATATCACTCCTGTAGAAGATATCATGCTGCCTAGTGCTAACATATCACTCCTTTAGAAGATATCAGGCTGCCTAGTGCCAATATATCACTCCTCTAGAATATATCAGGCTGTCTAGTGCCAATATATCACTCCTCTAGAAGATATCATGCTGCCTAGTGCCAATATATCACTCCTCTAGAAGATATCAGGCTGCCTAGTGCCAATGTTTCACTCCTCTGAAGATATCAGGCTGCCTAGTGCCAATGTTTCACTCCTCTAGAAGATATCAGGCTGCCTAGTGCCAATATATCACTCCTCTAGAATATATCAGGCTGCCTAGTGCCAATGTTTCACTCCTCTGAAGATATCAGGCTGCCTAGTGCCAATATATCACTCCTCTAGAAGATATCAGGCTGCCTAGTGCCAATATATAACTCCTCTAGAAGATACCAGGTTGACTAGTGCCAATGTTTCACTCCTCTGAAGATATCAGGCTGCCTAGTGCCAATATATAACTCCTCTAGAAGATATCAGGCTGCCTAGTGCCAATGTTTCACTCCTCTGAAGATATCAGGCTGCCTAGTGCCAATATATCACTCCTCTAGAAGATATCAGGCTGCCTAGTGCCAATATATTCCTCCTCTAGAAGATATCAGGCTGCCTTGTGCCAATATATCACTCCTCAAGAAGATATCATGCTGCCTAGTGCCAATATATTCCTCCTCTAGAAGTTATCATGCTGCCTAGTGCCAATATATCACTCCTCTAGAAGATATCAGGCTGCCTAGTGCCAATATATCACTCCTCTAGAAGATATCAGACTTCCTAGTGCCAATATATCACTCCTCTAGAAGATATCAGGTTGACTAGTGCCAATATATAACTCCTCTAGAAGATACCAGGTTGACTAGTGCCAATATATAACTCCTCTAGAATATATCAGGCTGCCTAGTGCTAACATATCACTTTTCTAGAAGATATCAGGCTGCCTAGTGCTAACATATCACTTTTCTAGTAGATATCAGGCTGCCTAGTGCTAACATATCACTTTTCTAGAAGATATCAGACTGCCTAGTGCTAACATATCACTCCTCTAGAAGATATCAGGCTGCCTAGTGCTAATATATCACTCCTTTAGAAGATATCAGGCTGCCTTGTGCCAATATATCACTCCTCTAGAAGATATCATGCTGCCTAGTGCCAATATATTCCTCCTCTAGAAGATATCAGGCTGCCTTGTGCCAATATATCACTCCTCAAGAAGATATCATGCTGCCTAGTGCCAATATATTCCTCCTCTAGAAGTTATCATGCTGCCTAGTGCCAATATATCACTCCTCTAGAAGTTATCATGCGGCCTAGTGCCAATATATCACTCCTCTAGAAGTTATCATGCTGCCTAGTGCCAATATATTCCTCCTCTAGAAGTTATCATGCTGCCTAGTGCCAATATATCACTCCTCTAGAAGTTATCATGCTGCCTAGTGCCAATATATCACTCCTCTAGAAGTTATCATGCTGCCTAGTGCCAATATATCACTCCTCTAGAAGTTATCATGCTGCCTAGTGCCAATATATCACTCCTCTAGAAGATATCATGCTGCCTAGTGCTAATATATCACTCCTCTAGAAGATATCAGACTGCCTAGTGCCAATATATCACTCCTCTAGAAGATATCAGGCTGCCTAGTGCTAATATATCACTCCTCTAGAAGATATCAGGCTGCCTAGTGCTAATATATCACTCCTCTAGAAGATATCAGACTGCCTAGTGCTAATATATCACTCCTCTAGAAGATATCAGACTGCCTAGTGCTAATATATCACTCCTCTAGAAGATATCAGACTGCCTAGTGCTAATATATCACTCCTCTAGAAGATATCAGGCTGCCTAGTGCTAATATATCACTCCTCTAGAATATATCAGGCTGCCTAGTGCTAATATATCACTCCTCTAGAAGATATCAGGCTGCCTAGTGCTAATATATCACTCCTCTAGAAGATATCATGCTGCCTAGTGCCAATATATCACTCCTCTAGAAGATATCAGGCTGCCTAGTGCTAACATATCACTCCTCTAGAAGATATCAGGCTGCCTAGTGCAAATATATCACTCCTCTAGAAGATATCAAGCTTCCTAGTGCCAATATATCACTCCTCTAGAAGATATCAGACTGCCTAGTGCTAATATATCACTCCTCTAGAAGATATCAGACTGCCTAGTGCTAATATATCACTCCTCTAGAAGATATCAGGCTGCCTAGTGCTAATATATCACTCCTCTAGAAGATATCATGCTGCCTAGTGCTAATATATCACTCCTCTAGAAGATATCAGACTGCCTAGTGCTAATATATCACTCCTCTAGAAGATATCAGACTGCCTAGTGCTAATATATCACTCCTCTAGAAGATATCAGGCTGCCTAGTGCTAATATATCACTCCTCTAGAAGATATCATGCTGCCTAGTGCCAATATATCACTCCTCTAGAAGATATCAGGCTGCCTAGTGCTAACATATCACTCCACCATGCAGCAATGCTGTATAATACTGTACCCTGTGTGTGTGTGTGTGTTCCCCCATCATGCAACAACATTATAAACTACTGTAACCTGAAAGCCACTGGAGACGTTACCTTGGTAACCATATCCACAGCAGCATCAAGACTGGCAGAAAAAGGTGGCGGTAGACATGGGGGGGATGTGGACTTAATGATAAGGGGGAGGAATGGGACCTAATGGTGTAGGAATTTAATGGTAAGGGGGAGGAATGGGACATAATGGTATAGGAATTTAATGGTAAGGGGAGGAATGGGACCTAATGGTGTAGGAATTTAATGGTAAGGGGGAGGAATGGGACCTAATGGTGTAGGAATTTAATGGTAAGGGGAGGAATGGGACCTTATGGTGTAGGAATTTAATGGTAAGGTTGAGGAATGGGACCTAATGGTGTAGGAATTTAATGGTAAGGGGGAGGAATGGGACATAATGGTGCAGGAATTTAATGGTAAGGTGAGGAATGGGACCTAATGGTGTAGGAATTTAATGGTAAGGGGGAGGAATGGGACATAATGGTGTAGGATTTTAATGGTAAGGGGGATGAATGGGACCTAATGGTATAGGAATTTAATGGTAGGGGGAGGAATGGGACCTAATGGTGTAGGAATTTAATGGTAAGGTGAGGAATGGGACCTAATGGTGTAGGAATTTAATGGTAAGGGGGAGGAATGGGACCTAATGGTGCAGGAATTTAATGGTATGGGTAGGAATGGGACCTAATGGTATAGGAATTTAATGGTATAGGGGAGGAATGGGATATAATGGTGTAGGAATGTAATGGTAAGGGGAGGAATGGGACATAATGGTGTAGGAATTTAATGGTAAGGGGAGGAATGGGACCTAATGGTGCAGGAATTTAATGGTAAGGTGAGGAATGGGACATAATGGTGTAGGAATTTAATGGTATGGGGAGGAATGGGACATAATGGTGCAGGAATTTAATGGTAAGGTGAGGAATGGGACATAATGGTGTAGGAATTTAATGGTATGGGGAGGAATGGGACCTAATGGTGCAGGAATGTAATGGTAAGGGGAGGAATGGGACATAATGGTGTAGGAATTTAATGGTAAGGGGGAGGAACTTAATTGTAAAGAGTTAAGTTGAAGTCTTAAACTATGAAAAATGTATACACTCACTACTGGAAGTCGCTCTGGACAATAGCGTCTGCTGAAGGACTAAATTGTAATTTTAAACTCCGAAATCTTGTGGATAGGTATTAAATGTGGATGTTTAAAGTCAGTGTTAAAGTTTGGGATAGGCTTCAAACAAACAGAACTATCCACCATCCACAACGCCCTAGCAAAACCCAAAACCTACTTGAAGGTAACAGCACTCCTTGTTGCCCCTAGTGAACGGTTTCCTCCTCATCTCGCGACGTTCTCAGACAAGGATGGACGTTGTAGACGGACTTGTATCAAGTGTGACATGGTAGTTTAAAGGATGGGAATAGCAGGTCTCTGTAACCTATAGGGCAACCAGTGGGTCCATCTCCTCCATGCTATTGTTTCCCGTAGGATGACAATTTCTGTTTTTCAAATTTTTATTTGATGAAGTCTGGGTTCCTGTTCTTTAGGCCAAAGGCAGATGACCTCTGACCTTGTATATTCCAGGATGAGACAGTGAAATCTTTGTGTTCCGTTGTGTCTCGTGTTGTTTTTGTGTGGCTTAGAAACACACCATTTACGGTAGGTGTGACCAAAGTGTGTTGGACATTCGATACATGGAAGAGAAGAGAAGAGCCGCACACTCTAGGAGCTCGGACGCAGTCATTTAACAACCAATGTCAAACCCTGATGAAGACAGCTTGTCTGTCGAGACCTTGGTTATTAGGGTATTACAATATTGCATCTGAGCTCCTAGAGTGTGCGGCTCTCTTTTTCTCTTCCAGGTGTTCTACTCTGCTAACCAGCACCTCTCCTAAACAGGTGTTCTACTCTGCTAAACAGGTGTTCTACACTGCTAACCAGCACCTCTCCTAAACAGGTGTTCTACTCTGCTAGCCAGCACCTCTCCCTAAACAGGTGTTCTACTCTGCTAACCAGCACCTCTCCTAAACAGGTGTTCTACTCTGCTAACCAGCACCTCTCCTAAACAGGTGTTCTACTCTGCTAGCCAGCACCTCTCCTAAACAGGTGCTCTACTCTGCTAACCAGCACCTCTCCTAAACAGGTGTTCTACTCTGCTAACCAGCACCTCTCCCTAAACAGGTGTTCTACTCTGCTAACCAGCACCTCTCCTAAACAGGTGTTCTACTCTGCTAACCAACACCTCTCCCTAAACAGGTGTTCTACTCTGCTAACCAACACCTCTCCTAAACAGGTGTTCTACTCCGCTAACCAGCACCTCTCCCTAAACAGGTGTTCTACTCTGCTAACCAGCACCTCTCCCTAAACAGGTGTTCTACTCTGCTAACCAACACCTCTCCCTAAACAGGTATTCTACTCCACTAGCCAGCACCTCTCCTAAACAGGTGTTCTCCTCCAATAACCAGCAACTCTCCTAAACAGGTGTTCTACTCTGCTAACCAGCACCTCTCCTAAACAGGTGTTCTACTCTGCTAACCAGCACCTCTCCTAAACAGGTGTTCTACTCTGCTAGCCAGCACCTCTCCTAAACAGGTGTTCTACTCTGCTAACCAGCACCTCTCCCTAAACAGGTGTTCTACTCTGCTAGCCAGCACTACTCCTAAACAGGTGTTCTACTCTGCTAACCAGCACCTCTCCTAAACAGGTGTTCTACTCTGCTAACCAGCACCTCTCCTAAACAGGTGTTCTACTCTGCTAACCAGCACCTCTCCTAAACAGGTGTTCTACTCTGCTAACCAGCACCTCTCCTAAACAGGTGTTCTACTCTGCTAACCAGCACCTCTCCTAAACAGGTGTTCTACTCCGCTAACCAGCACCTCTCCCTAAACAGGTGTTCTACTCTGCTAACCAGCACCTCTCCTAAACAGGTGTTCTACTCTGCTAACCAACACCTCTCCCTAAACAGGTATTCTACTCCACTAGCCAGCACCTCTCCTAAACAGGTGTTCTCCTCCAATAACCAGCAACTCTCCTAAACAGGTGTTCTACTCTGCTAACCAGCACCTCTCCTAAACAGGTGTTCTACTCTGCTAACCAACACCTCTCCCTAAACAGGTGTTCTACTCTGCTAACCAGCACCTCTCCTAAACAGGTGTTCAACTCCACTAACCAGCACCTCTCCTAAACAGGTGTTCTACTCTGCTAACCAGCACCTCTCCTAAACAGGTGTTCTCCTCCAATAACCAGCAACTCTCCTAAACAGGTGTTCTACTCTGCTAACCAGCACCTCTCCTAAACAGGTGTTCTACTCTGCTAACCAGCACCTCTCCTAAACAGGTGTTCTACTCCGCTAACCAGCACCTCTCCCTAAACAGGTGTTCTACTCTGCTAACCAGCACCTCTCCTAAACAGGTGCTCTACTCTGCTAACCAGCACCTCTCCTAAACAGGTGTTCTCCTCCAATAACCAGCAACTCTCCTAAACAGGTGTTCTACTCTGCTAACCAGCACCTCTCCTAAACAGGTGTTCTACTCTGCTAACCAGCACCTCTCCCTAAACAGGTGTTCTACTCTGCTAGCCAGCACTACTCCTAAACAGGTGTTCTACTCTGCTAACCAGCACCTCTCCTAAACAGGTGTTCTACTCTGCTAACCAGCACCTCTCCTAAACAGGTGTTCTACTCTGCTAGCCAGCACCTCTCCTAAACAGGTGTTCTACTCTGCTAGCCAGCACCTCTCCTAAACAGGTGTTCTCCACTAACCAGCACCTCTCCTAAACAGGTGTTCAACTCCACTAACCAGCACCTCTCCTAAACAGGTGTTCAACTCCACTAACCAGCACCTCTCCTAAACAGGTGTTCTACTCTGCTAACCAGCACCTCTCCTAAACAGGTGTTCAACTCCACTAACCAGCACCTCTCCTAAACAGGTGTTCTACTCTGCTAACCAGCACCTCTCCTAAACAGGTGTTCTACTCTGCTAACCAGCACCTCTCCTAAACAGGTGTTCTACTCCACTAACCAGCACCTCTCCTAAACAGGTGTTCAACTCCACAAACCAGCACCTCTCCTAAACAGGTGTTCAACTCCACAAACCAGCACCTCTCCTAAACAGGTGTTCTACTCCACTAACCAGCACCTCTCCTAAACAGGTGTTCTCCTCCACTAACCAGCACCTCTCCTAAACAGGTGTTCTCCTCCACTAACCAGCACCTCTCCTAAACAGGTGTTCTCCTCCACTAGCCAGCACCTCTCCTATACAGGTGTTCAACTCCACTAACCAGCACCTCTCCTAAACAGGTGTTCTACTCTGCTAACCAGCACCTCTCCTAAACAGGTGTTCAACTCCACTAACCAGCACCTCTCCTAAACAGGTGTTCAACTCCACTAACCAGCACCTCTCCTAAACAGGTGTTCTACTCTGCTAACCAGCACCTCTCCTAAACAGGTGTTCTACTCTGCTAACCAGCACCTCTCCTAAACAGGTGTTCAACTCCACTAACCAGCACCTCTCCTAAACAGGTGTTCTACTCTGCTAACCAGCACCTCTCCTAAACAGGTGTTCTACTCCACTAACCAGCACCTCTCCTAAACAGGTGTTCTACTCTGCTAACCAGCACCTCTCCTAAACAGGTGTTCTACTCTGCTAACCAGCACCTCTCCTAAACAGGTGTTCTACTCCACTAACCAGCACCTCTCCTAAACAGGTGTTCAACTCCACAAACCAGCACCTCTCCTAAACAGGTGTTCAACTCCACAAACCAGCACCTCTCCTAAACAGGTGTTCTCCTCCACTAACCAGCACCTCTCCTAAACAGGTGTTCTCCTCCACTAACCAGCACCTCTCCTAAACAGGTGTGCATTTCTTTCGCCTCCAGAGAATCTGATACATACCTTTTTTTAAATGTATTTTTATTTAACCTTTATTTAACTTTAATGAAGTATTCATTTTGAGAAACACCCCTCGTCTACCCTGAGATATGATTTTTTTTTTATTATAATTTTTTTTTTTACCTTTATTTTACTAGGCAAGTCAGTTTTAAGAACAAATTCTTATTTACAATGACGGCCTAGGAACAGTGGGTTAACTGCCTGTTCAGGGGCAGAATGACAGTTGGGGGGGTGCATTAGTGGGGGTTGGGCCTGTTGCTCTGCTCACAACCTGGGCATACATGGGGCTGTCATGTTGTGGTCCTTGCAGAAGGGGGGGGGGGGCAGAAGGGGCATAGGCCTGATTGACGGGGGTCTATAAAGGTTGTGGCCAGGGTTTGTTTTTTGGGGGGGGGTCTCGGCTGGTTGGTGTGGGCCTGTGACTGGTGATTCTGTGGTCTGGGTGTAGGTCCTCTTGGCGTGGATTCTCGGGAGTGAGTCTCTCTCTGTAGCTCTTCTCCCACTTCCTTTTTGTTTCTCTCTGTCTCTCTCTCTGTCTCTCTTTCTCTCTCTCTCTCCCACTCTCTCTCTCCCTGTACAGCTTGATTGTTGATAGAGTATTTGTGCTGATCACTCTGCATACAGGATACAGGATGCTACCCTATCAGTCAGGGTGATGGATAGCGAGGTCAGATCTCTGACAGGCTGTTATCTATAATCCACTCTAGCATGCATTATACTGACTAGGTCTCAGCTGGACAGGCCTGGACTGAGGTTGGCTGGGGTGGTTTCAGTAGATGGTTCCTGGGTTGATTTTATATAACATTTTGACCTTTGCTGTACAAAACAGTACAACTGGGTCCTGTTTATCTTAATTAACCTTGCTACAATAATAAATCCTCCTATTATAAAAAATACAGTTATTATTATAAACGGCATATTTAAACTTTTCTGATCTCTGGAAGCAAAACCTACTTGAAGGTAACAGAGCGCACTGTTGCCCCCTAGTGGCCGGTTCTCCACGTCATCTCCCGACATCCTCAGATATGGACGTTGAATACTGACTTGTACCACAGGTGACCCGCATGCTCACACGATGGAGGGAATGTTCCAACATTTTGGTTCTCTGCAAGGTTACCTATCATGTGAACATCCTATTCTGACTCAAATAAGATTCCCTCAAGGTTGCTCTCAGGTGCAAGAGATTTCAAAATCAAAACGTTGTGATATGTAAGTTGTATGTATTTCAACCTATCTACATTGGCGAGTCCAAAATGACGTTTGAACACTTCTTCGGGGTCTGTGTCCCGTCCATGGCACAGTGGAGCTAACGTCGGTTAATGCGATTAGCATGAGGTGGAGCTAACGTCGGCTAATGCGATTAGCATGAGGTGGAGCTAACGTCGGCTAATGCGATTAGCATGAGGTTGAGCTAACGTCGGCTAATACGATTAGCATGAGGTTGAGCTAACGTCGGCTAATGCGATTAGCATGAGGTGGAGCTAACGTCAGCTAATGCGATTAGCATGAGGTTGAGCTAACGTCGGCTAATGCGATTAGCATGAGGTGGAGCTAACGTCGGCTAATGCGATTAGCATGAGGTGGAGCTAACGTAGGCTAATGCGATTAGCATGAGGTGGAGCTAACGTCGGCTAATGCGATTAGCATGAGGTGGAGCTAACGTAGGCTAATGCGATTAGCATGAGGTTGAAAGTAACAAGAACATTTCCCAGACATAGACATATCTGATATTCGCAGAAAGCTTAAATTCTTGTTAATCTAACTGCACTGTCCAATTTATAGTAGCGATTACAGTGAAAGAATACCATGCTATTGTTTGAGAAGAGTGCACAGTTTTGAACATGAAAAGTTATTCATAAACAAATTAGGCACATTTGGTCTTGATACAACATTTTGAAAAGAAATACAATGGTTCATTGGATAAGTCTAAAACTTTGCACACACACTGCTGCCATCTAGTGGTCAAAATCTAAATTGCACCTGGGCTGGGAATAGTAAATAATGGCCTTTCTCTTGCATTTCAAAGATGACGTACAAAATAAATACACAAGAACGGTTGACTTTTTCTTTGTATTATCTTTTACCAGATCTATTGTGTTATATTCTCCTACATTCCCTTCACATTTCCACAAACTTCGGCAGTTAGATATGGGTATTTAATTTACATTTAACATTTACATTTAAGTCATTTAGCAGACGCTCTTATCCAGAGCGACTTACAAATTGGTGAATTCACCTTCTGACATCCAGTGGAACAGCCACTTTACAATAGTGCATCTAAATCAAACAATCCTATCCTAGGTATTTAATTTTAGGCAAAAATGGGGGAAAGAATGGTCTGATCCTTAAGATAAACAGCTTTGCACACTCTTGGCCTTCTCTCAACCAACCATCATGAGGTAGTGATCTGGAATGCATATACAGTACCAGTCAAAAGTATAGACACACCTTCTTATTCCAGGGTTTTTCTTTATTATTATTTATTTTTTTCTTTATTTTTAGTATTTAAAAAAAATGTAGATATAACATGATTTGACATAATTTTATCCAATGACCTCGAGCCTTTTTGGATGGGCACTTCTAAAGTAACTCTATGTCAGCACCCAAGGGTCTTGAAGCTCTACCCCTAGATTTGAAAGTGAAGTAGTGTCCCCATGAGTGACAGGACACTGAGCCAATCACGGCGCAACTAGAGAACATTTTCCGACCCCTACGCTCCTTATTTTCCTCTGGCTGCCCCACCACCACAGAAAGCAGTGAGCTCGACTGAAACACCTGAATTTTGAAGCTGAACTCAAGAAAGAAAAAAAGAGACCATGTTTGTATTGACGCAGTGATTTTGTATATATTTTCATTTTTTATTTTTTTTTGCAAAAATTGCCAATTCAAGTCACCATGAGTTTTGTCTGTTTTCTCGGTCTATAACATCGTAGAACATGTCCAGTGAGCTTAAAATATCAACATTGGCTAGACTTCAAATTGGGAAATAGTTCAGCTGAAATATAATGTTTTATATGTCTGAAATATAATCCATTAAACCAGTTCAATTAACAAAACATATGTTTGTTTAACCACTAGTGTGATTGTTAAACCTGGTCCGTGGAGAGATTTTATAGAACACACTGTCTGGTCTAGCCTGTAGAAATCCAGTCTGTTTATGCGAACAAACATGTTGTCTTTATTGTTTGGCAATAACACAGAGTACACGAAGTGGAATTTTAACACAAAACAGGTTCTGGAGGTTGTTGTCTGGTACAATTAAGACTTGCGTTTTTGTGGGTCTTAAAATCTCCCATTAGCACTGCATGAAATTGTCACTTTTGCACTTAATTTAAGGGACACACCTCAAATATTGAGCAGCCAAACCGATGTTAGACAGGTTAATATGTTTAACCTGGCGGTAGGGCAGGAAAATGTCAGTGCAACACTTTTTGCATAATGAAATTGCAAACTAACTTGCATTTGAAATTTGACAGACCCCAGAACTGTTAGTCAAAATTTTCATATCTGAGATGGCTGATCAGTCCATTAAAAATGACATCCATTGTGGTATGGGTCAGACTGACAAATGATTAGTCAGTTTAAACACATTGGTTAATTTATTAAACACATTGGTCAGTTTATTAAACACATTGGTCAATTTATTAAACACATTGGTCAGTTTAAACACATTGGTCAGTTTATTAAACACATTGGTCAGTTTATTAAACACATTGGTCAGTTTATTAAACACATTGGTCAGTTTATTAAACACATTGGTCAGTTTAATAAACACATTGGTCAGTTTAATAAACACATTGGTCAATTTAATAAACACATTGGTCAGTTTAATAAACACATTGGTCAGTTTATTAAACACATTGGTCAGTTTATTAAACACATTGGTCAGTTTAAACACATTGGTCAGTTTATTAAACACATTGGTCAATTTATTAAACACATTGGTCAGTTTAGACACATTCAAGACAGTCAAATAAGTAAAAACAGCCTAAACTTGATTTTGTCTTGACAGACAAGACTCTATATTTAAGAAGTATATGTTAAACTTATTTCCTCTTTTCACAAACAAGCATTTTCTGTTTGGAGCAAATTTGACTGTTTGTGTCAGAGATCTGCTGCTCTCACACTGAGAAAGAGAAGCTTGGGAAAGCTGCTTTTTACTCAAACATAATTATAAAAGTGCAACCAGAACCATGTCAAAACAAAATACATCAAACACACCTGTTTATTTTGGAACGGTACAAATATCTACACACATGAAAGCCTCCAGGTCAAAATGACCCACAACATCATGTTTGTACACAAAATCTACACAGACTTTACACAACACATCAATGTCCACATTTTAAAGTTAGGTTCATGACCCTAAATAAGGAAAAGTAATTTAATTTCATGGAGAAAAGGAGAGGTTAACAAATATTTTAGACAACTCAAAAGTGGAAATGGGTCCAATTGACCCGCAACATAATAAGAGGGTTTAGTCAGTTCAGATGGTAGAGCCTGGCGAGGGGAAGGCTCAGCCCGGGGTTCAGTCAGTTCAGATGGTAGAGTCTGGCAAGGGGAAGGCTCAGCCCGGGGTTCAGTCAGTTCAGATTGTAGAGCCTGGTGAGGGGAAGGCTCAGCCCGGGGTTTAGTCAGTTCAGATGGTAGAGCGTGGCGAGGGGAAGGCTCAGCCCGGGGTTTAGTCAGTTCAGATGGTAGAGCGTGGCGAGGGGAAGGCTCAGCCCGGGGTTCAGTCAGTTCAGATTGTAGAGCGTGGCAAGGGGAAGGCTCAGCCCGGGGTTTAGTCAGTTCAGATGGTAGAGCGTGGCGAGGGGAAGGCTCAGCCCGGGGTTCAGTCAGTTCAGATGGTAGAGCCTGGCGAGGGGAAGGCTCAGCCCGGGGTTCAGTCAGTTCAGATGGTAGAGCCTGGCGAGGGGAAGGCTCAGCCCGGGGTTTAGTCAGTTCAGATGGTAGAGCCTGGCGAGGGGAAGGCTCAGCCCGGGGTTCAGTCAGTTCAGATTGTAGAGCATGGTGAGGGGAAGGCTCAGCCAGGGGTTTAGTCAGTTCAGATGGTAGAGCCTGGCGAGGGGAAGGCTCAGCCCGGGGTTCAGTCAGTTCAGATGGTAGAGCCTGGCGAGGGCAAGGCTCAGCCCGGGGTTTAGTCAGTTCAGATGGTAGAGCCTGGCGAGGGCAAGGCTCAGCCCGGGGTTTAGTCAGTTCAGATTGTAGAGCATGGTGAGGGGAAGGCTCAGCCAGGGGTTTAGTCAGTTCAGATGGTAGAGCCTGGCGAGGGGAAGGCTCAGCCCGGGGTTCAGTCAGTTCAGATGGTAGAGCCTGGCGAGGGGAAGGCTCAGCCCGGGGTTTAGTCAGTTCAGATGGTAGAGCCTGGCGAGGGGAAGGCTCAGCCCGGGGTTCAGTCAGTTCAGATTGTAGAGCATGGTGAGGGGAAGGCTCAGCCCGGGGTTAAGTCAGTTCAGATGGTAGAGCCTGGTGAGAGGAAGGCTCAGCCCGGGGTTTAGTCAGTTCAGATGGTAGAGCCTGGTGAGCGGAAGAAAGAGCCACAGGTGCAGCAGATGATCTAGGAGCGAATGCAGAAGGTTAAGGTGATCAAACTCTCAGTAGGTCTCAGAAAAGCGAGACAGAGAAAGAGTTAGCAGACTGCAAACACGTCTACACTGCTCTGGTGCGCTCCTTTAAAGAAAGGGCAGAGTTATTACATTGACGTGGTTGGGAGGTACAGTAAGCAGAGAGGCAGGCTGAAAGGCTCATCATTAAAGACAATGGGAACTCAATTATGAAATGGACTTACGATCCATTTTAATATTAAGTATGACTTACGCAGAAAACCACATGCATGTAGGTATTTATAAAACCTTACTTTGCTGAGGGAATTATCTTTATCACTACGCAGAGTCTAGACTTGAGGTCGGTGATTGTCTTGCTGGTTATGTTTTCCCCTTGCAGTTTAAGGTACAAGACCATTTCTTATTCACATCAGCCACAGTTTCTGTCTTGCTGCCCCACCTCGTTCACTGAGGCGGTGACAGTTTCTGTCTTGCTGCCCCACCTCGTTCACTGAGGCGGTGACAGTTTCTGTCTTGCTGCCCCACCTCGTTCACTGAGGCGGTGACAGTTTCTGTCTTGCTGCCCCACCTCGTTCACTGAGGCGGTGACAGTTTCTGTCTTGCTGCCCCACCTCGTTCACTGCAGCGGTGACAGTTTCTCTCCCAAGATCCCTGTTTGGCTTTGTTTGTCTATTTACTCCACCAAATAATACTTGTTGCCTATTTTTTTAAGTTAATTTGAGATTTATAGATCACAGGAGCGTTAGTTACAAATGGGCTTCTTAGAACCTACGTAAGCAAGGTTTTTATGCTCAGTATCTTTTATGAATCGAATCTTGTGAATAGCTTCTGTGTCTCCGCTTCAGAATAAATTAATGAATGAAGTTAAGAATTTGTCTGACATTCTTGTTTTTATGAGAAATATTATTGTGTTGAAAATTCCAAACTGTCTGTATAGTTAATGTATATATTGCTCAGCCAGAGTTATTAATTACGTTTTGATTCAGTGTTCAGTGCTTTCTTTAATTAAAATCATCATGAACACGTACCACTCTGCGTTTTGGTCCGATCCTAACTCCTCAGACGAAGAGGAGGAAATCCATTACAACTACGGGGCAAAACAGGCCAAAAGGACGTGACAAAATGACCGTTACTGGTTTAAGACTTGCTGCCACTCTAAATCTGTCCCCTACACAAATTGACAGTGCACTATAACCACATGGGAAATGCAACATTCTCACTCACGGGTGAAACCAATCGAGCAGGGTTCCCCAACTGGCGGCCCACCAGCTGAATTTGGCACATGGGTGGATTTCTTTTGTCCCTCCAAGTTTTTTGAGCCAAAGATATATATATATATATGTGTATGTATGTATATATGTATATGTGTATGTATGTATGTATGTATGTATGCATGTATGCATGTGTATATATATGTAGATATATATATTTAGTTCAGTGGAGGATGCGGAGGGGAGGATGGCTCATAATAATGTCTGGAATGGAGTCAATGGAATGGCATCAAACACATCAAACATGTGGTTTCCATCTGGTTGATTCCGTTCCGTAGACTCCATTCCAGACATTGTTATGAGCCGTCCTCAGCAGCCTCCACTGATTTGTTTAACGGGAGGAAAAATCTGTTCCCGAGTTTTCTCACGCATCATAGGAGAGACACGTGATCGGATACAGCTGCAAACAAGGTTTGAAATGTCTGTTTTAGTCAAACATATCTGTCAATTTGGAGTCTAGTCACAATTTGCTGTCCCATCCGCTCAAGGACAAATCGTCCCTTGGCGGAATCTAGTTGATGATCCCTGAAATATAGCCTCTTACAAGTCACTCCTTAATATATGTTAATGAGCCAGAAACAACAATACCAAGCACCTACTAGTGGTCAAAAGGTTTTTGGCGCTCCAAAGATACGGTAAGGTACCATTTGAAATACATCAATTATTTTCCCACAATGCACCATCATTTACAATATGCTGGAGTAAAATATTGCAGAGTATTGTACTGTTGATAATACCTCAAATGACCAAATCATTGATAGTTTTCCGTGACAGAGTGGGTTAGGGGACGGTGAGGGCAGACAGAGGGCAGACAGAGAGGGAGAAAGGGAGGACAGGATCTGTCTGACAGGAGTGTGGCAGACAAAACAATCACTTCCATCACACAGACGGGAACATTTTGAAGAGTGACATTATTGGAGACAAAATAGTTGACATTTCATCCTGTATTTCTCCCTCTCCCCTCTTCCCTCTCCTTCCCATCTTCCCCTCTTCCTTCTCCTCTTCCCTTCTTCCTCTCCCTTCTTCCTCTCCCTTCTTCCTCTCCCTTCTTCCTCTCCCTTCTCCCTCTCCCCTCTTCCCTCTCCTTCCCATCTTCTGCTCTTCCTTCTCCTCTTCCCTTCTTCCTCTCCCTTCTTCCTCTCCTTCCCATCTTCCCCACCTCCCTCTCCTTCCTATCTTCCCATCTTCCCTTCTTCCTCACCCTCCTTTCTCTCCTCTTCCCTCTCCTTCTTCCTCTCCTTCCCTTCTCCTCCTCCTCCTCCTCCTCCTCCTCTCTACTTTCCACCTCTTCCCCCTTCTCCTCTCCCTTTTGAAATTCAACGTCTGACACGAAATTAACATTAACATTTAACAAATTAATAGGACCCTACACATCATGTCGTAGTCACCTTCATATTTACCCGTTATTCAGAGCCAAATTAACCTTCTCACGACTAATTCCTAGTGATTTCTCTGAAGTGTCACCACATACACACATACACACACAACACAACACACCACAACACACCACACCAAACTGCTGTTTTATCATTAGCAGCATGAACAAAGTGACAGTAATCACACTAATGAGGTGTTAGCATGAAGCTAACATACAGAAGCCCTCTGCCTTTCTCTGTAGATATTTTGTTAGTAACACTAAGCTAACAATCATAAGCCTTCTGTAGATATGGTGTTAGTATTAAGCTAACTTACAGTTAGCCCTCTGACTCTTAGTATACCTGTATATAGGGTTAGCATTAAGCTAACATTAAACTAACGTATAGATAGCCTTCTGACTCTTTGTAGATATAGGGTTAGCATTAAGCTCGGATGGGGCCACAGTGTCTCCTGACCCCTCCTGTCTCAGCCTCCAGTATTTATGCTGCAGTAGTTTATGTGTCGGGGGGCTGGGGTCAGTTTGTTATATCTGGAGTACTTCTCCTGTCCAATTCAGTGTCCTGTGTGAATCTAAGTGTGCGTTCTCTAATTCTCTCCTTTCTCTCTCTCGGAGGACCTGAGCCCTAGGACCATGCCCCAGGACTACCTGACATGATGACTCCTTGCTGTCCCCAGTCCACCTGGCCGTGCTGCTGCTCCAGTTTCAACTGTTCTGCCTTATTATTTTAGGCTGGGTTTCTGTACAGCACTTTGAGATATCAGCTGATGTACGAAGGGCTATATAAATAAATTTGATTTGATAATATTGATAGCGAGAGAGATAATAATATAGCCAATCATTTTAAATATCTGTATTTATTTAAAATTCTAGATTGTTTAAACTTTAATGATGTAAACATTTGTTCCCCATGCCAATAAAGACAGTTGAAATGAATTAGAGAGAGAGAGAGAGAGAGAGGGAGAGAGAGAGAGGGAGAGAGAGAGAGAGAGAGAGAGAATCAGATACACAAAACAATCAAAAGCAAAAAAATAAATACACCAAACACACTTCAAGAGAGACAACACAACACTACATAAAGAGAGACCTAAAGACAACAACATAGCAAGGCAGCAACACATGACATCACAGCATGGTAGCAACACAACATAACAACAACATGGTAGCAACATAACATTGTAGCAGTACAAAACATGGTACAAACATTATTGGACACAGTCAACAGCACAAAGGTCAAGAAGGTAGAGACAACAATATATCACACAAAGCAGCCATATCTGTCAATATGAGTGTTCATGATTGAGTCCTTCATGAAGAGATTGAGATAAAACTGTCCAGTTTAAGTGTTTGTTGCAGCTCATTCCAGTCGCTAGCTGCAGCGAACTGAAAAGAGGAGTGACCCAGTGATGTGCGTGCTTTGGGGACCTTTAACAAAATGTGATTGGCAGAATGGGTGCTGTATGTGGAGGATGAGGGCTGCAGTAGATATCTCAGATAGGGGGGAGTGAGGCCTAGGAGGGTTTTATAAATAAGCATCAACCAGTGGGTCTTGCGACGGGTATACAGAGACGACCAGTTTACAGAGGAGTATAGAGTGCAGTGATGTGTCCTATAAGAAACATTGGTGGCCAATCTGTTGGCCAAATGGTTAAGAACGTCTAGCCGCTCGAGAGCACCCTTACCTTCCAATCTATAAATGATGTCTTTGTAATCTAGCATGGGTAGGATGGTCATCTGAATCAGGGTTAGTTTGGCAGCTGGGGTGAAAGAGGAGTGAGTACGATAGAAGAAACCAAGTCTAGATGTAACTTAGGCTGCAGCTTTGATATGTGCTGAGAGAAGGACAGTGTACCGTCTAGCCATACTCCCAAGTACTTGTAGGAGGTGACTACCTCAAGCTCTAAACCCTCAGAGGTAGTAATAACACCTGTGGGAAGAGGGGCATTCATCCCATGACCTTTGTTCAAAGGTGTTCAAAACAAGGTTAAGGGTAGAGAAAACAAGTTGGTCACTGGACAAAGCTTTGTTGTAGAGCATTTAGCACAAAATCCGGAGAGGGACCAGCTGAGTACAAGACTGTATCATCTGCATATAAATAGATGAGAGAGCTTCCTACTGCCTGAGCTATGTTGTTGACGTAAATTGAGAAGAGCGTGGGGTCTAGGATTGACCCTTGGGGTATTCCCTTGGTGACAGGTAGTGGTTCAGGCAGCAGATTTTCTGACTTCATACACTGCACTCTTTGAGAGAGGTAGTTAGCAAACCAGGGCAAAGATCCCTCAGAGACACCAATACTCTTTAGCCAGTCCACAAGAATGTAATGGCCTATTTTATCAAAAGCTTTGACCAAGTCAATAAAAATAGAAGCCAACAATGTTTAAAATCAAGGGCAATAGTGACGTCATTGAGGACCTTTAAGGTTGCAGTGACACTTCCATAACCTGAGCAGAAACCAGATTGCATAACCGAGAAAATACTGTAAACATCGAGAAAGCCAGTCAGTTGATTATTGGCAAGTTTTTCAAACACTTTGGATAAACTGGACAAAATAGAAATAGGCCTATAACAGCTAGGATCAGCTTGATTGCCCCATTTAAATAAAGGACAAACAGTGGCTGCCTTCCAAGCAATGGGAGCGACAGGTTAAAAAGGTTAGAGATAGGCTGGGCAACGATAGGGGCAGCAACCTTAAAAAAAAGAAAGTATGGGAATACCCCCCTGAAATGGACAAAAATGAATGGGAACATATTGGCACCGTACGAAACATATAATTGTACAATACCACTCAAATGGACGGCATTTAATTCAAAACGTATTGCAAATGTCATATGGCAACTGCCAAGTGTCACACAGTAAAAATCCAATAGATGGCAAGCGTGCTCCACTGTAAATGTTCATATTGCAATTGCACATCAAGTCATGACCCAAGAGTCAAATTTTGAAAATGTTAAAAAAAATGTGAAAAACTTATTGCCCCCACAAAACCTCTTTGGGAAAGGGGGCAGCATTTTCACTTTCGGATAAAAAGCGTGCCCAATTTTAACTTCCTGCTACTCATGCCAAGAATATAAGATATTATTAGTAGATTTGTGATGTCCCATAAACATCACAAATGGTCCTTTTGTTCAATGAATTCCATCAATATATATCCAAAATAT
>NC_088229.1:76079285-76084285 GCF_036934945.1 Oncorhynchus masou masou
CTGTAGGAGTCCTCGGGCAGATTATGTCGGTATTCAAGTCGTAGGGGATCTGCGGGGTTCCATGCCCCATACCGGCTGTAGAAGGGGTCAGGATATTGTAGCCCAGGAGTATACTTGAGAATGCATAATTATTCACCCCCCCAAAAGTCAATACTTGGTAGAGGCACCTTTTGCAGCAATTACAGCTGCAAGTCTCTTGGGGTATGTCTCTATAAGCTTGGCACATCTAGCCACTTGGATTTTTGCCCATTCTTCAAGGCAAAACTACTCCAGATCCTTCAAGTTGCATGGGTTCTGCTGATGTAGAGCAATCTTTAAGTCATACCACAGATTCTCAATTGGATTGAGGTCCGGGCTTTGACTAGGCCCTTCCAAGACATATACATGTTTCCCCTTGAACCACTCAAGTCACTACTGTTTAGATGTACTTTTTGCAGCAATTAGAGCAGCAAGTCTCTTGGGGTATGTCTCTGTAAGCTTGAGTGTTGCTTTAACAGTATGCTTAGGGTCATTGTCCTGCTGGAAGGTGAACCTCCGTCCCAGTCTCAAATCTCTGGGTGACTGATGCAGGTTTCCAATAAGAATTTCCCTGTATTTCCCTGTATTTGCCATCCATCATTCCTTCTATACTGACCAGTTTCCCAGTCCCTGCCGATGAAAAACATCCCCACAGCATGTGGTGATGGTGTTCTCGGGATGATGAGAGGTGTTTTTCAATTTTTTAAATGATTTATTACAAAGAAAGACAAGGAAGGGGTAACATTAAAGTATTAGAACATGAAGGACAAACAATACAGCATCAAGACACTATCAAACTTGTATATGTCTTTCTGCAACAGAGCCATCCTTATGTGTGAGGGTGCGTGCGCATGATAGTGATATAAAATATATGTCATAGTTTCCTTTGTCATGATCACAATCTTGTGAAACCCGAACCCTCCAAGATCCCCCCACAGTTCCCCAATAGCTGTCCCTCAACCATTCGAGACCCCTCCCACAGCCCCCCCCCAGAAGAAAAATAAATAAAAATACAATGAATTCCATTCCCCACCCCCAAGAACCCCCCAATGCACCGACAACCAAGAGAATGAACTAAAGAGAAAACAGGAAAAGACAGAAGAAAACTGCAAACAACAAATTAAGAAAAATAATACATCTAAAACAAAGGACATCAAGGACAACTGAAATCATAACAACAAGGCCAACTGTATATGTTTGTGTGCATGTCTGGCACTATTACATGTATGTGCGTGTTCTTGTATGTGTTTATTTGAATGAGAGTGTGTACAGTGGGGCAAAAAAGTATTTAGTCAGCCACCAATTGTGCAAGTTCTCCCACTTAAAAGGATGAGAGAGGCCTGTAATTTTCATCATAGGTACACTTCAACTATGACAGACAAAATTAGATTTTTTTTCCAGAAAATCACATTGTAGGATTTTTAATGAATTTATTTACAAATTATGGTAGAAAATAAGTATTTGGTCACCTACACACAAGCAAGATTTCTGGCTCTCACAGACCTGTAACTTCTTCTTTAAGAGGCTCCTTTGTCCTCCACTCATTACCTGTATTAATGGCAACTGTTTGAACTTGTTATCAGTATAAAAGACACCTGTCCACAACCTCAAACAGTCACACTCCAAACTCCACTATGGCCAAGACCAAAGAGCTGCCAAAGGACACCAGTTTTGATCCTTAATATGTTGAGAGGTGTTGGGTTTGCCGCGTTATTCTTGATGGCCCAAAAGCTACATTTTAGTCTCGTCTGACCAGAGTACCTTCTTCCATAAGTTTGGTTGAGTCTCCCACATGCCTTTTGGGAACACCAAACGTGTTTGGGGAGTCTCTCACATGCCTTTTGGGAACACCAAACGTGTTTGGGGAGTCTCCCACATGCCTTTTGGGAACACCAAACGTGTTTGGGGAGTCTCCCACATGCCTTTTGGGAACACCAAACGTGTTTGGGGAGTCTCTCACATGCCTTTTGGGAACACCAAACGTGTTTGGGGAGTCTCCCACATGCCTTTTGGAAACACCAAACGTGTTTGGGGAGTCTCTCACATGCCTTTTGGGAACACCAAACGTGTTTGGGGAGTCTCCCACATGCCTTTTGGGAACACCAAACGTGTTTGGGGAGTCTCCCACATGCCTTTTGGGAACACCAAACGTGTTTGGGGAGTCTCCCACATGCCTTTTGGGAACACCAAACGTGTTTGGGGAGTCTCCCACATGCCTTTTGGGAACACCAAACGTGTTTGGGGAGTCTCCCACATGCCTTTTGCGAACACCAAACGTGTTTGGGGAGTCTCCCACATGCCTTTTGGGAACACCAAACGTGTTTGGGGAGTCTCCCACATGCCTTTTGGGAATACCAAACGTGTTTGGGGAGTCTCCCACATGCCTTTTGGGAACACCAAACGTGTTTGGGGAGTCTCTCACATGCCTTTTGGGAACACCAAACGTGTTTGGGGAGTCTCCCACATGCCTTTTGGGAACGCCAAAGGTGTTTGGGGAGTCTCCCACATGCCTTTTGGGAACACCAAACGTGTTTGGGGAGTCTCCCACATGCCTTTTGGGAACACCAAACGTATTTGGGGAGTCTCCCACATGCCTTTTGGGAACACCAAACGTGTTTGCTTATTATTTTCTTCAAGTAATTTTTTTTTGGGCCACTCTTACGTAAAGCCCAGCTCTGTGGAGTGTACGGCTTAAAGTGGTCATACAGACAGATACTTCAATCTCCGCCGTGGAGCTTTGCAGCTCCTTCAGGGTTATCTTTTGTTCTCTTTGTTGCCTCTCTGATAAATTCCTTCCTTGCCTGGTCTGTGAGTATTGCTAGGCGACCCTCTCTTGGCAGGTTTGTTGTGGTGCCATATTCTTTCCATTTTTTAATCATGGTGCTCCATGGGATGTTCAAAGTTTCTGATATTTTTTTAGAACCCAACCCTGATCTGTACCTCTCCACAACGTTGTCCCTGACCTGTTTGGAGAGCTCCTTGGTCTACATGGTGCCACTTGCTTAATGGTGTTGCAGACACTGGGGTCTTTCAGAACAAGTTGATGTGTACTGAGATCATGTGACAGATCATGTGACACTTAGATTGCACACAGGTGGACTTTATTTAACTCATTATGGGACTTCTGAAGGTAATTGGTTGCACCAGATCTTATTTAGGGGCTTCATAGCAAAGGGAGTGAATACATACCCACACACTACATTTCTGTTGATTTGATTTAGAATATTTTGGAACAAGTTATTTTTTTAATTTCACTTCACCAATTTGGACTATTTCGCATATGTTCATTACATGAAATCAAAATTATTATTATTATTTTTTTAATTATAAGTTGTAATGCAACAAAATATACTTTTGCAAGACACAGTATATGTACAGCAACACCGTCACCCATACACATTTCTGTCTCTTCTATAGATGTTATATACTTGTTTTGCTACTGTTTTATCATCAAATGAAATATCTTTGTGGGTCTCGGAAATGGCTAATATATGAATGTTATCTGATGTTATCAAGTTGTTGATTTCATGAACCTTATTGCTAAGGCCACATATATTAATATGGGCTGTGTTCAGCCCTTTCCTGGGTAGCTGATCAGAGATAGACATAATATGAAAAAGAGCAAACAAAGCAAGAGAAAAACATATACATTCAGCCGTCCATTAATCAGTTGGTGTGTGTGTGTGTGCTGCGGGGTTGAGGCTTGGCTCTCTCATCCCTTCCAGGCTTCTGGGAGGGAGGGTGTACAATGAACCTGTCATAGCGGATGTAAGCAATGTCCCACGTGCTCTGTTAGCTTTCATGGCTGGCATAAGTTATTTCCTCTTCTGGCGCACAGCTTCAGGATAGTCCTCGTTGAGAAAGATATACGTTCCTCTCAAGTTCTTCGTTCTTTCCAGAACAGCTACCTTGTCCTTGAACCTCAGGAACTTGACCACTATTGGCCTGGGCCTGTTTGCCAGTCCTGTGGGCATGCTCCACCTCAATCGTCCTGTAGTCCATCTTCAATTTCTCAGAGATCATTTCCCTCAATTAGTCCTCAGACTCCGTCCAGGTTGCATGTGGAGATTCTGCAATTCCGCCCACAACCATGTTGTTCCCCCTTGAGATAATCAGATTTCTCCTTCATTTGTTATCATAAGGATTCACACACATAACTGATGCCATCTCAATTGACATACAGATTGCTGTCATCTTGCCGTTCTCCTGTTTCAACTCGTCGAGCTGCAAGCTGTTCTTCAGGTCCTGGACCTCTCTGGTCAGGTCGTCCATGTTTTTACTAGTTGAATCTACCAGCATTTGGACAAAACACTTTAAGCTCTGTATTTTCTTGTTGTAACAACTGCTTGTTTGTTTAAAAGATCATTCACCTGTGATAGAGAGAGGCACCACTGTCCTCAATGGTGCTCCTGCTGGCTTTGGTAGCTAGCATCATAGGTTACGCTGTCGCTTCTCGCAGATCCAGACAGGGCAGGTCACAGGGGAGATTGAAAACAACACACTGCAGGGTTCTATACAGTCAGAACCCCGGGACAATCTGCGGTACCGGCCAAAACCCTGTTATCTTGACAGGCAGCTTCCAAACCTTGGTCAGCAGGATCACTGACAGAGAGTAGCAGTCCCAGCAACTCATGTCAACTGCGTTGCGGTGATCCTAACTCAAATGTTAGCTATTTACTAAGAAACTTTCCAATGCACTTTTAAAACAGCAAACTTTCCAAAACAACAAACCGAGCTCTCCCTCTTTCTGCATTCAACAGGAAGTGACGAGGTGGGGATTAGGGCAGCTGCTCCACAAAACCTTGCCTCCTCTGCTGGTGAAAGTGCATGGAGCAAGTGAAGTTTGATGAGGGTGGGAGTGATGTGGTCCCAAGGTCTGGTGTTTTTGAGGACTCGTGCAGTTCAATTTTTGAATATGTTGAAGTCTGTCTAGGGTTTTCGCGGGGGATCCGTAGAGAATGGCGTTTCAGTAGACAAAGGTG
>NC_088229.1:76089285-76259285 GCF_036934945.1 Oncorhynchus masou masou
AAGTAGTTGGTGAGCCAGGCGAGGCAGTCATTTGAGAAACCAAGGCTGTTAAGTCTGCAGATAAGAATGTGGTGATTTACAGAGTCGAAAGCCTTGGCCAGGTCGATGAATATGGCTGCACAGTAATGTCTCTTTTCAATGGTGGTCATGATATCGTTAAAGATCGTTAAGGACCTTGAGCGTGTTTGAGGTGCACCCATGACCAGCTCTGAAACCAGATTGCATTGCAAAGAAGGTATGGTGGGATTCGAAATGGTCGGTAATCTGTTTGTTAACTTAGAAAGGCAGGGTAGGATAGATATAGGTCTGTAGCAGTTTGGATCTAGAGTTTCTCCCGCTTTCCAATCTTTGGGAATCTGTGGGGGGTGCAGTGCTGTTGACCGGGGTAGGAGTAGCCAGGTGGAAAGCATGGCCAGCAGTAGCAAAATGCTTATTGAAAATCTCAATTATAGTGGATTTATCGGTGGTGACAGTGTTTCCTAGCCTCATTGTGCGTAACAGTAATCAATACACATATGGTATCCAGGGCACAGCTGGGGGCAGAAGGAGGTCTATAGCAAGCGACAACGGTAAGACTTGTTTCTGGAAAGGTGCATTTTTAGAAGTAGAAGCTCAAAATTATTTGGTACAGAACTCTGCAGGCTATCTCTGCAGTAGATTGCAACCCCGCCCCCTTTGGCAGTACTATCTTGTCAGAAAATGTTATAGTTAGGGATGGAAATTTCAGGGGTTTTGGTGGTCTTCCTAAGCCAGGATTCAGACACGGCTAAGACATCAGGGTTTGCAGAGTGTGCTAAAGCAGTGAATAAAACAAACTTAGGGAGGAGGCTTCTGATGTTACATTTAAAAAAATAATCGCTAGGACCCATTTCTCAATACTTAGGTCGCTTTTTCAAAACTCTTCACACAGTTCTCCTAAAACAACTTTCAGCTTGGCACAGCAGTTCATTTCACATCCAAAATGCGCTAAAACTGACAAATCACTTCATACATGTCTCAAATCAACTCATTCCGCCATA
Source organism: Oncorhynchus masou masou (assembly GCF_036934945.1). Classification (NCBI taxonomy): domain Eukaryota; kingdom Metazoa; phylum Chordata; class Actinopteri; order Salmoniformes; family Salmonidae; genus Oncorhynchus; species Oncorhynchus masou. Next base: position 76,090,305 of record NC_088229.1, read on the forward strand.
ACACTATCCAAAGTTGTCACCCAACAAGCAAACGTTATCACTCATAAAACAATGACCTAAAAAACACTAACAGGTAGCATTACACAATGTTTTCATTTTGTAAAATGTCTTTACATAACAATAATGACAACCTCTCTACTGTTAAGAATTCACTGCAGTATATATGTTACATAGAATGAATCAGACATGATGCAACATGCTTCAATATGTTTTATGTATTGTTTCTGATGACCATATTAACGATTGCAGTTTCCTGCACAGCAGTGAAAATCCTAAAGTGGGTTTTTGGAGGCTTTGCTCAATTGACTTCTGTAATGTGCAGTTCAGTCAGATGCCTCTTGTAGAATGCACATCTTACCTGTTTTGCCGGAAATTTCTCACAATAGATGCCACTGTTGAGTGTTGCAGATGTGGCTGCACTCTCAGATCAGCCTCTCTTATTGATTTATTACATGATCAATTATAGTAGCCCTAATCTCATCTGAGACAACAGCTCTTGATCTTCTTCTCGGTCTTCCACCACGCATACGTACTCCTCTCCCTCTCCCTCCTTCTCTTCTTCCTCTGTCAGCCACTTCTCTATCTCTGGCTGGGACCATGTTTACATTACAGTACAGCATTATTCCTAAGATGTCCCCTTTTGTATAGATGGTAATGAAATTGAATGACTAACATCTGTGTTCAGCTACAATGGGAATCAGCTGTGGTTGGTCGAATTGTCGTGATAGTATTTATTTGTTTAGATTTGGAATATATTTCAATACGGTATTACTGAATAAATGTAGTAAATTGCTGTCTTATTCAATGTTGTGTTATTTTAGGTTTTGAACTTAAGTTTAACAGTTTTTTGAAAAGAGTATGTAAACATGTGTAAATTGGCCTGAAGGTACGTAAGGTTTTGGTGGTGGTTGTGACTGAGTGAGAAAATAATTCATGACATTTGAAAAATGTAATCATTGAATGCATTTTGTGCCAAAGCAATGAAAAATGATCCACAGTTTAGCCCAAATAGACTGCAGTTGTCCTCACTGTGTGAAGAGTTGTGAAAAAGTGACCTAAGTATTGAGAAATGGGTCCTAGTGATTGTAAAAAAATAAAAATAAATGTTTTTTAAAAATTGTAACATGCATGAAACCAAGGCTTTGGTGTGTGTGTGTGTGTAGGCCTATATATCAATCCAGGATACTTACATACTGTATATATATATATTTTATTTTTTTGGTGGGTGAATCGTTTTACTGTTATAATATTATGGAAGCATAAGATATCAGTGGGAAAAGCGAGGCTATGATTTCTACACTTTTTGAGTTAAGGCCATTTTTCTGGGATTAAAGGTCAAAAACAAAAATAGAGGGCTAATTTGACTGCTTAATGTCAAAGTATATGGTGTCAGGAAAAAAAGAACCAGCCATTTATCGTAATTTAAGAGATATCGAACGATGTACAAATGGTGATGGTCAAAGAATTATTATTATTTTTTTTAAGTTACAAATCCAGTTGCGGCGTGTTCAGACGAATCCGTTTGAACGAGATTTCTGTGAATTTCTGAAATCACACACACTCATTCAACCCTCTGTTATTCAGTCCGTTCGTAATGTAAAGACTTAACTCAAAATTCTGTAAGAGCCGACTCCAAACAGGATATGTGTTCACTTTCAGCTTCCTGTGTCAACCAGAAGTGCCTTTAAATTGAGGTCATATGGGCTGTTTTGAAGGGTTAAAAAGGCACGCACACGCACACGCACACGCACACACACACACACACACACACACACACACACACACACACACACACACACACACACACACACAAAGAGCAAGGATGGAGTGAGACCGTGCTTAAAGACACACAGAGCCTACAAACGCATCACCTAAACGCATTACCTAAACGCATTACCATTACCATGCGTAACACTTTAGCCTTTTCCGAGTTCAACTCGATGTCCCACTTGACCGTAGCTCAGGTCTGAGCACAGCGGCCGAGAAAAGAAAATAGGCCCATAATGAAACCTGGCCCTAAATTTCAGGGGCTTTTGGGTGACAGCGGGAGAACCGTTAGGGTTCGAAGCACAATTCAACCCCAGGAAGGTCCTCCCGATCTAAGTCTAACCTTGAGCATGTGGCATTAACCCTTAACAGTGATTAGGTGTTTACATCAAACAGTTTGCAATGACATCTCTCCCCATAGGAATACATTGCCTGCTCCCCTAAATTCATCCTGAAGCCTATGTGGGTTATGAATGCCTTATGAACCTGTCTTCGATGACAATCCATCAGGGCACTATGAGGTCTACCTGTGTCGATTCTAAGCTTCCTGGAGCAACCGGAAGTGGTTAAATTCACCCTAAAGGTGTTTTGATGTACCAAACCTGCAGTTTGTGAAAGTCACTGCATTCAATCCTGTGTAAATCAGTCAATTCTTCAAAGACTTTAAACTCAGGATTCGGTAAAAGCCATCCTCAATGAGGATATGTGTTTAGTTTTAGCTTCCTGTGCCAACCGGAAGTGCCTTAAATTGGGGTCACAGGGGCTGTTTCGCAGGGTTCAAAAAGTCACATCTTTCCAGAACTTCATATGTGTGATTAGGCAACCCTCACGAACTGTAAATCATTCATGTCTCCCATCGGATTTCCAAGAATAACTCACACACCCACATAGACAGGACAGAGTGACATAGTACAGGGCTTACAGGCACACAGAGCCTTGGTTCAAACTATATAACAGCAAAAATCAAATAAATTCTATGCGTTGCTGGAATTTGCCATATGACTTCTCATAATTTGTATTTATTTGATTTATTTCGCCTTTATTTAACCAGGTAGGCTAGTTGAGAACAAGTTCTCATTTGCAACTGCGACCTGGCCAAGATAAACAACAACAACATAGAGTTACACATGGAATAAACAAAACATACAGTCAATAATACAGTAGAACAAAATAAAACAAACAGTCTATATACAGTGAGTGCAAATGTGGTAAGTTAAGGAAATAAATAGGCCATGGTGGCGAAGTAATTACAATATAGCAATTAAACACTGGAATGGTAGATTGGCAGAAGATGAATGTGCAGGTAGAGATACTGGGGTGCAAAGGAGCTAAATAAATAAATACATACAATATGGGGATGAGGTAGCTAGATAGATGGGCTGTTTACAGATGGGCTATGTACAGGTGCAGTGATCTGTAAGCTGCTCTGACAGCTGGTGCTTAAAGCTAGTGAGGGAGATGTGAGTCTCCAGCTTCAGGGATTTTTGCAATTCGTTCCAGTCATGGGCAGCAAAGAACTGGAAGGAAAGATGACCAATGGAGGAATTGGCTTTGGGGATGACCAGTGAGATGTAGCTGCTGGAGCGCGTGCTACGAGTGGGTGCTGCTATGGTGACCAGTGAGCTGAGATAAGGCGGGGCTTTACCTAGCAGAGACTTGTAGATAACCTGTAGCCAGTGGGTTTGGCAACAGGTATGAAGCGAGGGCCAACCAACGAGAGCATACAGGGTGCAATGGTGGGTAATGTATGGGGCTTTGGTGACAAAACGGATGGCACTGTGATAGACTGCATCCAGTTTGTTGAGTAGAGCGTTGGAGGCTATTTTATAGATAACATCACCGAAGTCGAGGATCGGTAGAATGGTCAGTTTTACGAGGGTATGTTTGGCAGCATGAGTGAAGGATGCTTTGTTGTGATATAGGAAGCCGATTCTAGATTTAATTTTGGATTGGAGATGCTTGATGTGAGTCTGGAAGGAGAGTTGACAGTCTAACCAGACACCCAGGTATTTGTAGTTGTCCACGTATTCTAAGTCAGAGCCGTCCAGAGCAGTGATGCTGGACGGGCGAGCAGGTGCGGGCAGTGATCGATTGAATAGCATGCATTTAGTGATGTCTGGTTACCTTCTAGGATCTCTGAGGAATACATACAAACGTGATTTGACTCATTCAAACAACGTTTAGCGGGAGATTTTCACAGATTCCTTTCTTTGCAAATTGAACGAGTGGAAATACAAAATTGATCGTGCATGCAATATGGTCCTTTTAAGGACACGAAAAAAGGATTTTATCTAACAAAACAACACTTCATGTTATCTCTGGGACCCTTTGGATGATAAATCAGAGCAAGATTTCAGAATGTCAGTACACATTTCACCTTCAGAGGTGAATTTATCAAAACTATCGCGTTGAAAAAAGTGTTTTGATGTTAGGCGCTCTCCTCAAACAATAGCATGGCATTTTTTCGCAGTTATATTATATTACCGGAAAAAAATTCTGCCAATGTAAGACACTTCTATGTACCGACATTTGTTGTTTCTCTAAAATCTGCGATTTGTTATAATGTGCTGCATGATTTACAACTGTCCCGTTGACGGAACGCCGATCCTTAATTTAAAGAAGGAATTTTAAGCCTTGAGGAGAGAAGGACTAGAGGAGAGGATGAGGAGATGATGAGGAGAGGAGGATGAGGAGAGGAGGAGGAGGGTAAATAGGAAAGACAAAATATTTAAGTGCATTTGAACAGGGTATGGTAGAAGGTGCCTGGGGTCCAACTCAAAATTAGGTGTTTTTAATATTTTGTGCACTAAGTGTACAGAGTACAAGCACGGTGATGTAGACTGGTGTGGCTGAAATGCCAGGGCTAAAGTTTTGTCCCAGTCCACTCCTGGTACGGAGAGAAAGACAAAGAGAAAGAGAGAGAGAGAAAGAGCAATAGAGAAAGAATGAAAGAGAGAGAGAGAAAACAAAAAAGAGAGAGAGAGAGGGCGAGAGAGAGAGAGACAGAACAGTGTCTTGAGTTAAACAATGATTTTAGAACACGTCTCTTCATTAATTGTCTCTCAGACAATATACTGAGGGTGAGATCAGACTGTGTGTGTATGTGTGTTAGATCAGACAGGTAGTTAACCATAATGAACTATTTGATATTGCATCCGTTCAACTCTTCATCTGTTCCTTCAAATGACTCTGAAGTTAATTTACCACAGAGAACTGAATCTCAATTTTCCCTAAATAGGACATCAAACCAAATATCTCAAATAAAGAACCTGATTGGAATTTTATGATTCACATTAGATTGTCAAATAGTCTTTATTGAGTGTCCATATCTGTCCATAATTTAGATTTTACTGGACATATATGGGCATATCTCCATTTCCTTCCACCCTTTGCTTGTTCCAGACAGGTTACGTGCTGTGTTTATTGCCTAGTTGTGGATTGCAAATCATGATTGATACAGAAATACCCATCTGCATGTGAAGTAGTGTTACCATAGTGATATTGTAGAACACCCATCTGTAGCAGTAGTAGTGTTACCATAGTGATATTGTAGAACACCCATCTGTAGCAGTAGTAGTGTTACCATAGTGATATTGTAGAACACCCATCTGTAGCAGTAGTAGTGTTACCATAGTGATATTGTAGAACACCCATCTGTAGCAGTAGTAGTGTTACCATAGTGATATTGTAGAACACCCATCTGTAGCAGTAGTAGTGTTACCATAGTGATATTGTAGAACACCCATCTGTAGCAGTAGTAGTGTTACCATAGTGATATTATAGGGTACCCATCTGTAGCAGTAGTAGTGTTACCATAGTGATATTGTAGGATACCCATCTGTAGCAGTAGTAGTGTTACCATAGTGATATTATAGGGTACCCATCTGTAGCAGTAGTAGTGTTACCATAGTGATATTGTAGAACACCCATCTGTAGCAGTAGTAGTGTTACCATAGTGATATTGTAGAATACCCATCTGTAGCAGTAGTAGTGTTACCATAGTGATATTGTAGAACACCCATCTGTAGCAGTAGTAGTGTTACCATAGTGATATTGTAGAATACCCATCTGTAGCAGTAGTAGTGTTACCATAGTGATATTGTAGAATACCCATCTGTAGCAGTAGTAGTGTTACCATAGTGATATTGTAGAATACCCATCTGTAGCAGTAGTAGTGTTACCATAGTGATATTGTAGAATACCCATTTGTAGCAGTAGTAGTGTTACCATAGTGATATTGTAGGATACCCATCTGTAGCAGTAGTAGTGTTACCATAGTGATATTGTAGAACACCCATCTGTAGCAGTAGTAGTGTTACCATAGTGATATTGTAGGGTACCCATCTGTAGCAGTAGTAGTGTTACCATAGTGATATTGTAGGGTACCCATCTGTAGCAGTAGTAGTGTTACCATAGTGATATTGTAGGGTACCCATCTGTAGCAGTAGTAGTGTTACCATAGTGATATTGTAGGATACCCATCTGTAGCAGTAGTAGTGTTACCATAGTGATATTGTAGAACACCCATCTGTAGCAGTAGTAGTGTTACCATAGTGATATTGTAGAACACCCATCTGTAGCAGTAGTAGTGTTACCATAGTGATATTGTAGGATACCCATCTGTAGCAGTAGTAGTGTTACCATAGTGATATTTTAGAATACCCATCTGTAGCAGTAGTAGTGTTACCATAGTGATATTGTAGGATACCCATCTGTAGCAGTAGTAGTGTTACCATAGTGATATTGTAGAATACCCATCTGTAGCAGTAGTAGTGTTACCATAGTGATATTGTAGGATACCCATCTGTAGCAGTAGTAGTGTTACCATAGTGATATTGTAGGATACCCATCTGTAGCAGTAGTAGTGTTACCATAGTGATATTGTAGAATACCCATCTGTAGCAGTAGTAGTGTTACCATAGTGATATTGTAGGGTACCCATCTGTAGCAGTAGTAGTGTTACCATAGTGATATTGTAGAACACCCATCTGTAGCAGTAGTAGTGTTACCATAGTGATATTGTAGGATACCCATCTGTAGCAGTAGTAGTGTTACCATAGTGATATTTTAGAATACCCATCTGTAGCAGTAGTAGTGTTACCATAGTGATATTGTAGGATACCCATCTGTAGCAGTAGTAGTGTTACCATAGTGATATTGTAGAATACCCATCTGTAGCAGTAGTAGTGTTACCATAGTGATATTGTAGGATACCCATCTGTAGCAGTAGTAGTGTTACCATAGTGATATTGTAGGATACCCATCTGTAGCAGTAGTAGTGTTACCATAGTGATATTGTAGGATACCCATCTGTAGCAGTAGTAGTGTTACCATAGTGATATTGTAGAACACCCATCTGTAGCAGTAGTAGTGTTACCATAGTGATATTGTAGAATACCCATCTGTAACAGTAGTAGTGTTACCATAGTGATATTGTAGGATACCCATCTGTAGCAGTAGTAGTGTTACCATAGTGATATTGTAGAACACCCATCTGTAGCAGTAGTAGTGTTACCATAGTGATATTGTAGAATACCCATCTGTAGCAGTAGTAGTGTTACCATAGTGATATTGTAGAATACCCATCTGTAGCAGTAGTAGTGTTACCATAGTGATATTGTAGGATACCCATCTGTAGCAGTAGTAGTGTTACCATAGTGATATTGTAGAACACCCATCTGTAGCAGTAGTAGTGTTACCATAGTGATATTGTAGAATACCCATCTGTAACAGTAGTAGTGTTACCATAGTGATATTGTAGGATACCCATCTGTAGCAGTAGTAGTGTTACCATAGTGATATTGTAGAACACCCATCTGTAGCAGTAGTAGTGTTACCATAGTGATATTGTAGAATACCCATCTGTAGCAGTAGTAGTGTTACCATAGTGATATTGTAGAATACCCATCTGTAGCAGTAGTAGTGTTACCATAGTGATATTGTAGGATACCCATCTGTAGCAGTAGTAGTGTTACCATAGTGATATTGTAGGATACCCATCTGTAGCAGTAGTAGTGTTACCATAGTGATATTGTAGGATACCCATCTGTAGCAGTAGTAGTGTTACCATAGTGATATTGTAGAATACCCATCTGTAGCAGTAGTAGTGTTACCATAGTGATATTGTAGAATACCCATCTGTAGCAGTAGTAGTGTTACCATAGTGAAAGGAACCTGTTGGATGTGCTTTACAAGAGAAAGATATACCAGAACAAGCTATTACACAGGCAGAATCGATTAGACCAGATTGTGTGGAAATTATCATACCAGACTAGAGAACAGAGGAGAGGAGTAGGAGAGGAGGAGGAGAAGAAGAGGAGGAGGAGGAGGAGAGGAGGAGAAGAGGAGGAAGAGTAATGGAAGAGCAGAGGAGGAGGTGGAGAGGTTGAGGAGAGGAGGAAAAGGTGAGGAGAAGAGGAAGAGGAAGAGGAAGATGAAGAGGAGGAGGAAGAAGGAGAGAGGAGGAAATAAGGAGAGTGGAGTAGTATAGGAGGAGGAGAGGAGGAGGAAGAGAGGAGAAGTAGAGCAGGAGAGGAGAATGAGGAGAGGAGGAGGAGAGGAGGAGGAAGAGAGGAGAAGTAGAGCAGGAGAGGAGAATGAGGAGAGGAGGAGGAGAGGAGGAGGAAGAGGAGAGGAGAAGAGGAAGAAGAAGAGGAAGAGAGGAGAAGTAGAGCAGGAGAGGAGAATGAGGAGAGGAGGAGGAGAGGAGGAGGAAGAGGAGAGGAGAAGAGGAAGAAGAAGAGGAAGAGAGGAGAAGTAGAGCAGGAGAGGAGAATGAGGAGAGGAGGAGGAGAGGAGGAGGAAGAGAGGAAGAGAAGATTAGTATTTTATATTTCACACTGTCTATTGAAATAAAATGACTTACTGAACAGGGTTTTCAACCATGGATATGTTCAGAAGTTACAACATAGCGCTGGCCAGCTGCTGCTTGGTCTCTCTCTCTCTCTCGCAGTGCATGCTGGGAGTTTTATGGAGTTTGAGTGTTTGCTGTGGAGGGCTCTGTCCTAACTTATTTTCTTGATTCTGTCCTTGGTCTTATCTTTCAGTTTTTATGTTCTATGGTAGAGAGTTAATGCACCATTTGTTTTAGCGGTTTCCACAGGTTTTTTCAAAGTTAGGGAGGAAGAGGACAGAGTTTTAGTTTCCTGGGGTTTGGAAGGTGTTGTGTGCGAGATGGCTTCCCAGCCTAGCATGGAGGAGACTCTGTCGATACGGCATGGATTCTGGTGTGTTCCTGAGAATGGAGTTAAAGTAGAGGAGGTTCTGCTCGTGGTCGGTGAACAGGTAGGAGCTGAATGTATACATTCTGCTTCTAGAATGGTGAACAGGTAGGAGCTGAATGTATACATTCTGCTTCTAGAATGGTGAACAGGTAGGAGCTGAATGTATACATTCTGCTTCTAGAATGGTGAACAGGTAGGAGCTGAATGTATACATTCTGCTTCTAGAATGGTGAACAGGTAGGAGCTGAATTTATACATTCTGCTGCTAGAATGGTGAACAGGTAGGAGCTGAATGTATAAATTCTGCTTCTAGAATGGTGAACAGGTAGGAGCTGAATGTATACATTTGTCATGCCTTGGTCTTAGTATTTTGTGTTTTCGTTAATTAGTTGGTCAGGCCAGGGTGTGACATGGGTTTATGTTGTTGTATTTCATAGTGGGGTTTTTTAGTTATTGGGATTGTGGTTGATTAGGGGTGTGTTGCATAGGTTTGGCTGCCTGAGGCGGTTCTCAATCAGAGTCAGGTGATTCTCGTTGTCTCTGATTGGGAACCGTATTTAGGTAGCCTGGGTTTCACTTTGTATTTCGTGGGTGATTGTTCCTGTCTCTGTGATAGTGTTGACCAGACAGGCTGTATAGGTTTTTCACGTTCCGTTTGTTGTTTTTGTATTTATAAGTTATTTCATGTATTGTCATTTGTTTCATTAAAGACATGAGTACCCAACACGCTGCATTTCGGTCCGACTTTCTTGCGACAAACGAAGAACGTCGTTACAGAATCACCCAACACACACGGACCGAGCAGCGTGTTAACAGGCAGCTGGAGCAGCAAAGGGAGGACGTTATGGACAGCAGAGGCTTGGAGTATACGACGTGGGAAGAAATAGACAGGTGGGCGGCCGACCCAGAGAGAGTGCCGGAGCCCGCCTGGGATTCGCTGGAGCAGTGCGAAGAGGGATATAGGAGAATGGAGTCGAAAAGAAAGACACGGCGGCGCAGAGCGAAACCCGAAAATCAGCCCCAAAAATTTCTTGGGGGGGGGCTATCAGGGGGAGTGGCTGAGTCAGGAGACAGACCTGAGCCAACTCTCCCTGTTTATCTTGAGGAGCCAAGGAGGAGACCAGAATCGGTGTTGGAGGTGAGCGAAGCAGCGACTGTGAAGGAGTTAATGGGGAAATTGGAGGAGAGAGTAATGAGGGAGTTGCTAGTTTGGTGCTTTAGGTACAAGATTCGTCCGACGGAGCGTGTCGGGGATTTAATGGCACCTGGGTCAGCGCTCCATACTAGTCCTGAGGTGCGTGTTAGTCGGCTGGTGAAAAATGTGCCAGCCTCACGTACTAAGCCTCCTGTGTACCTACCTAGCCTTGCACGTCCTGTGCCAGTCCTGCTCTCAGGCTCTCCAGAACACCTTCACGGTCCAGTCCATGTGTCACCTTCACACACCAGTCCTCCGATGGTAGCTCCCCGCACCAGGCTTCCTGTGCGTGTCCTCGATCCAGTACCACCAGTTCCAGTACCACGCACCAGGCTTTCAGTGTGCCTCGCCTGTTCAGCGCAGCCAGTACTTTCTCCCTCTCCTGCACTGTCGGAGTCTCCCGCCTGTTCAGCGTTTCAAGAGCCTTCCTCATCTACAGCGCTGCCGGAGCCTCCTGCCTGTTCGGAGCAGCCTGAGCTGCCAGTCTGCATGGAGCAGCTAGAGCTGCCAGTCTGCATGGAGCAGCCAGAGCTGCCAGTCTGCATGGAGCAGCCAGAGCTGCCAGTCTGCATGGAGCAGCCAGAGCTGCCAGTCTGCATGGAGCAGCCAGAGCTGCCAGTCTGCATGGAGCAGCTAGTCTGCATGGAGCAGCTAGAGCTGCCAGTCTGCAAGGAGCCGCCAGTCTGCAAGGAGCTGCCAGTCTGCATGGAGCAGCCAGAGCTGTCAGTCTGCTTGGAGCAGCCAGAGTTGCCAGTCTGCATGGAGCAGCCAGAGCTGCCAGTCTGCATGGAGCAGCCAGAGCTGCCAGTCTGCATGGAGCAGCTAGTCTGCATGGAGCAGCTAGAGCTGCCAGTCTGCAAGGAGCTGCCAGTCTGCAAGGAGCTGCCAGTCTGCATGGAGCAGCTAGAGCTGCCAGTCTGCATGGGGCAGCCAGAGCTGTCAGTCTGCTTGGAGCAGCCAGAGTTGCCAGTCTGCATGGAGTTGCCAGTCTGCATGGAGTTGCCAGTCTGCATGGAGTTGCCAGTCTGCATGGAGTTGCCAGTCTGCAAGGAGCTGCCAGTCTGCAAGGAGCTGCCAGTCTGCAAGGAGCTGCCAGTCGGCAAGGAGCTGCCAAAGCTGTTAGTCTGAATGGAACAGTCAGAGCTGTCAGTCTGCAAGAAGCCGCCAGAGCTGTCAATCTGCATGGAGCAGCCAGAGCCGCCAGTCGGCATGGAGCAGCCAGAGCCGTCAGACAGCATGAAGCAGCCAGATCCGTCAGTCTGCCAGACTCTTCCAAATCTGCTAGTCAGCCAGACTCTTCCAGATTTGCCAGTCAGCCAGACTCTTCCAGATTTGCCAGTCAGCCAGACTCTTCCAGATCTGCCAGTCAGCTAAACACTTCCAGATCTGCCAGTCAGCCAGACTCTTCCAGATCTGCCAGTCAGCCAGACTCTTCCAGATCTGCCAGTCAGCCAGACTCATCCAGATCTGCCAGTCAGCCAGACTCTTCCAGATCTGCCAGTCAGCCAGACTCTTCCAGATCTGCCAGTCAGCCAGACTCTTCCAGATCTGCCAGTCAGCCAGACTCTTCCAGATCTGCTATTCAGCCAGACTCTTCCAGATCTGCCAGTCAACCAGACTCTTCCAGATCTGCCAGTCAGCCAGACTCTTCCAGATCTGCCAGTCAGCCAGACTCTTCCAGATCTGCCAGTCAGCCAGACTCTTCCAGATCTGCCAGTCAGCCAGACTCTTCCAGATCTGCCAGTCAACCAGACTCTTCCAGATCTGCTATTCAGCCAGACTCTTCCAGATCTGCTAGTCAACCAGACTCTTCCAGATCCGCCAGTCAGCCAGGATCTGCCGGATTCAACTGCCTGGCTGGGCTTCATCTCAGTACTGGGCTTCCTCTCAGTACTGGGCTTTCTCTCATTACTGGGCTTCCTCTCAGTACTGGGCTGCCCCTCAGTCCCGAGCTGCCCCTCAGTCCCGAGCTTCCCCTCAGTCCCGAGCTTCCCCTCAGTCACGAGCTGCTCCTCAGTTCAGTGGGTTTCTGGGTGAGGACTATTCGGCCTTGGTCGGCGGCGAGGGTGGATCATTCCAGGACGCGAAGGGGAGGAACTATGACATTTATGGAGTGGGGTCCACGTCCCGAGCCGGAACTGCCACCATGGACAGACGCCCACCCAGACCCTCCCTATGGTTTTGAGGTGCGTCTGGGAGTCCGCACCTTAGGGGGGGGGGGGTTCTGTCACGCCTTGGTCTTAGTATTTTGTGTTTTCGTTAATTAGTTGGTCAGGCCAGGGTGTGACATGGGTTTATGTTGTTGTTGTATTTCATAGTGGATTTTTTTAGTTATTGGGATTGTGGTTGATTAGGGGTGTGTTGCATAGGTTTGGCTGCCTGAGGCGGTTCTCAATCAGAGTCAGGTGATTCTCGTTGTCTCTGATTGGGAACCTTATTTAGGTAGCCTGGGTTTCACTTTGTATTTCGTGGGTGATTGTTCCTGTCTCTGTGTTAGTGTTCACCAGACAGGCTGTATAGGTTTTTCACGTTCCGTTTGTTGCTTTTGTATTTATAAGTTATTTCAAGTATCGTCATTTGTTTCATTAAAGACATGAGTACCCAATACGCTGCATTTCGGTCCGACTTTCTTGCGACAAACGAAGAACGTCGTTACAACATTCTGCTTCTAGAATGGTGAACTGGTAGGAGCTGAATTTATACATTCTGCTTCTAGAATGGTGAACAGGTAGGAGCTGAATTTATACATTCTGCTTCTAGAATGGTGAACAGGTAGGAGCTGAATGTATACATTCTGCTTCTAGAATGGTGAACAGGTAGGAGCTGAATGTATACATTCTGCTTCTAGAATGGTGAACAGGTAGGAGCTGAATTTATACATTCTGCTTCTAGAATGGTGAACAGGTAGGAGCTGAATGTATACATTCTGCTTCTAGAATGGTGAACAGGTAGGAGCTGAATTTATACATTCTGCTTCTAGAATGGTGAACAGGTAGGAGCTGAATTTATACATTCTGCTTCTAGAATGGTGGAAAGGTAGGAGCTGAATTTATACATCCTGCTTCTAGAATGAACAAAGCTGTGGTTGTGTTCAGGAAAAGAACACATTTGATTGGTTGGCTAATTGCTAGTGGAATATTTGCAAGGGGTGTTGGTGCCAATTTCGCCACTTTCTACCCCTTCGACACGGGTGGTAGTTGCAAATGTGCCTCTGTTTATTACGGATGATGAAATCAGGAAAGAGCTGAGTCGTTTTGGTAAGTTTGCTAGCGGTTTTCATGTTCCGTCAGCAGGCTTTCAGGCAGATGCCGTTAAAGCATGTTGTTTCGTTCCGGAGGCAAGTGTTAATGTTTCTGAATAGCAATGAGCAACCTTGACCTAATGTGCATTTCAAAGTGAGGTATGGCTCTACACAGGGTTTGCAAGCACAGACAGTCCATGGTGTTTTGGGTGTGGGTATTTGGGGCATAAGAGCTTTGCGTGCCCCCATAAAGGCCGTAGACAAGGTGAGGGTACAAGCACACCCAGTGGGGGAAATCGAGGTCAATGTGCAGGGGACAATGAGACGCAGGCAGCCTAGTCATGCCAGTGATGGTGGTGCAGATGAGGCTGGGCCTAGTCAGGCTAGAGATGGTGGCGTAGCTGAGGCTGGGCCTACTCATGCTATGGATTTTGGTATAGATGAGTCTGGGTCTAGTCAGGTTATGGATGGTGGTGTAGATGAGGCTGGGTCTTGTCAGGTTATAGATGGTGGTGTAGATGAGGCTGGGTATTGTCAGGTTATAGATGGGGCGGCAGGGTAGCCTAGTGGTTAGAGCGTTGGGCTAGTAACCGGAAGGTTGCGCGTTCAAACCCCTGAGCTGACAAGGTACAAAACTGTCATTCTGCCCCTGAACAGGCAGTTAACCCACTGTTCCCAGGCTGTCATTGAAAATAAGAATTTGTTCTTAACTGACTTGCCTGGTTAAATAAAGGTAAAATTAAAATTAAAAAAATTAAATGGTGGTGCAGATGAAGCTGGGTCTAGTCAGGTTATAGATGGTGGTGTAGATGAGGCTGGTTCTAGTCAGGTTATAGATGGGGGTGTAGATGAGGCTGGGTCTAGTCAGGTTATAGATGGGGGTGTAGATGAGGCTGGGTCTAGTCAGGTTATAGATGGTGGTGTAGATGAGGCTGGGTCTAGTCAGGTTATAGATGGGGGTGTAGATGAGGCTGGGTCTAGTCATGCTATGGTCTTGTCAGGTTATAGATGGTGGTGTAGATGAGGCTGGGTCTAGTCAGGTTATAGATGGTGGTGTAGATGAGGCTGGGTCTAGTCATGCTATGGTCTTGTCAGGTTATAGATGGGGGTGTAGATGAGGCTGGGTCTAGTCAGGTTATAGATGGTGATGTAGATGAGGCTGGTTCTAGTCAGGTTATAGATGGTGGTGTAGATGAGGCTGGGTATTGTCAGGTTATAGATGGGGGTGTAGATGAGGCTGGCTCTAGTCATGCTGTAGATGGTGGTGTAGATGAGGCTGGGTATTGTCAGGTTATAGATGGGGGTGTAGATGAGGCTGGGTCTAGTCAGGTTATAGATGGTGGTGTAGATGAGGCTGGGTCTAGTCAGGTTATGCTAGTGGATGAGGACAGTATAGTGGGGAAGTGTAAGAGGACTGGGGTGGAGGAGGACGTCAAGCAGAAAAGGAAAAAGGGGGAGAAGAAAGGAGGTGGGAGGAGAGAGGCTGGTCTGGTCAAAGGCCCCAAGGAACCTTTGCCTGTTTGGGGGGGCATGACTGGAGAGGAAGGACAGGGGCGTGGGATGGGAGATGGAGATGAGGAGGAGGACAGTGAGTCTGAGGAAGATCATGATGATGTGGCCACTTTTCAAACTCCTCTTCAATAGGTCCGGAGCTGACAGCCAGTCAAGCAGAAGGGTCAAAGTATACGATGAGGGAACTCACAAGGTTCCTGAATGAGACCAAGGGGAAAGAAGTTAATCAAGTTGTTTTTTTTCTGATCTGAGAAAGTTTGTAAGATCTGTACAACACGCTATGAAAAATGAGGGTGATGGTGTCCTCTCACCCAGGAAACGGTTTAGGTTGAGGAAGTGGGTCACAACAGTGTGTAAAGGTCTACCTTCAGACACGGTTTAGATTAATTGTTTCTTTCTGGCAGTGTTTTGCTTTAGCTTTGCTATTGGTCTCTTTCTTTGCTGGCTTTTCTCCCACTTCTTATGGAGACTCTTTGGGGTCGGCTCGCTTAATGGCTCAAAGAAAGCGTGTAGGGGTAGGCTGCTTATTGTAAAAGCAGAAGTTGTCAACATGGGTTTTGTCTTTAAAAATGTGTATGCGGCAAACACAGGGAGAGAGAGGGGTGTTCTATTTGGGAGTCTTAGACAGGAACTCTCACAGGTAGCGCCTGAGGAGACGCTGGTGGTCGGAGGGGACTGGAACTGTACAATGGATTTTACGAAAGACAGACATGGGGAAGAGCCTCATTCAGGCTCAGTGGGAGTGTTAAGGGACATCATTAATCAGTTCGACCTAGTGGATGTTTGGAGAATTCTACATCCCCACACAAGACAGAATACATGGGTGAAGGTCTTTGGGGCTAGGGTGAGTACAGCCTGGCTTTATCGATTTTGCATGTCCAGGAATCAGAGCAATAGGTTGTTGGGTGCTACCAGGTGGGTTTTTCAAATCACTAAATAACCATGGTTCGGCTGTTTATTTCACCAGGGCCTCGGCAGGCATCCTATTGGAAGTCTAATGTAAAGCTCTTACAAGATAGTACTTTTTGCTCAGGTTTTTTGGGGAAAGGTGAAGAGAGGAGTATGAGTCTCTGAGTCAATGGTGGGATGTGGGGAAAGTCCAAATTCGGCATTTCTGTCAACACGGCTCTCTCATCCTCAGAGGCTAACTCAAGTACAGTATTAGTGAGATGGAGGTAGTGATGGTGGGGCATGGCAATGTAGGCCTTATATAGGGACATGGGCAGTATTTTCCAGGTTAAAGCAAAGGGAGCATTAGTAAGTGCTAGATTCTCCATGCTAAAGGAGATGGATGCTCCCAGCTCCTCCTTCTTTGGTTTGGAAAGACAGAGCAGTGAAGCCAAGGGTATGCGTTGTCTACGGCTGTCTGATGGGCGGGACTCCCTCAGCTCTCTCTGGCACAGAGGGATGAAATGGACATTCCTCTGTTGTCCCAGGAACTGGCGGAGGCCGTAACCCAGATGTCCCCCGGTCGGGCACCGGGGGTCGATGGACTTCCAGTGGAGTTTTATAAAACATTATGGGGAATAATTGGACTGGATTTCTTTTGCGTATTGTGTGAATGCGTCGGGGTAGGAGAGTTGCCGATGAGCTGCCGTCGGGCGGCTCCGACTCTCTTACCCAAAAAAAGGGGACTTGTGTGAACTTAGGAACTGGAGGCCTGTGTGCGGACTACAACATGCCAAGGTCCTCTCTAACAGACTGAAGTCCCATCTGGACTCTATAGTACACAAGGACCAAACATATTGTGTACTGGGACAGTCAATCACGGACAACTTGTTCTTAATCAGGGACATGTTGGACTTGTCAAGAGGTTCTAATGTGAACTTTGGACTGGTCTCTTTACTTCAAGAGAAGGCTTTTGATAGAGTGGACTATGAGTATCTGTTTAATGTGATGTCTGTGTTTGGGGAAAGGTTTTTGACCTGTGTGAATCTGCTGTATGCTGGGGTGTCATGTATGGTGTCATGTATGGTCAAGGTGGGAGGGGGGCTCAGTAGGCCAGTCTTGGTGAGACCTGGCATGAGACAAGGATGCCCTCTATCCGGGCAGGCAAATACACTAGCCATTACATAGAGACTAGTCTGAAGGTGTATGAGGGAGCTTCATCAGCTAAGGTAAACTGGGGCAAGAGCAAAGCTCTGTTATGTGGGGCATGGAGGGATAGGGCCCCTCCTCTGCTTCCAGGGAGTTTGCAGTGGGGTTGTGAAGGGCTTAAAATGTTGGCGTTGTACCTGGGCTCGGAGAGGTGGGTCAGGAAGAACTGGGAGGGGCTTTCACTGACAGTGGTGTCAAGACTGGCCAGGTGGAGGTCTGCTCGCACACTTGCAACGCAAGCTGGTGGACTTTTTCTGGTCTGGCCGTCATTGGCTGACGGCGGCAGTGTTGTACATGTCCGTCCACGAAGGAGGACAGGGCCTGGTGGAACTCGAGAGCAGGGTGGCTGCTTTCAGGCTAAAGGTGGTGTAGAGACTGCTGTACCATACTGATGTTGGTTGCAGGTAGACAGCATGCCCGCTGCTGAGGAGAGCTGGCGAATTAGGGTTGGACCGGCAGCTGTTCCACATGAAGCTGGAGAGGCTGAGTACAGCAGGTCTCTCAGATTTTTACTCTGCAGTACTGAGGGCCTGGCAGCTGCTAAGGCCCATACAAGAAGGGGGTGTGGAGCCTGGGCTGTGGGTGTGGGAGGAGCCTGTCTTCCACAACCCAGCCATCCCTTTGAGATCGGTTCAGTCGGCCACCCTGCAGAGGCAACTGATGGCAGGGGGTTTACTAAGGCTGGGTGACCTGAGACTGCTGGGAGAGGAGGGGTGGAAAACCCCAGAAGTCCTGGTACAACAAACAGGAATAACGTCTCTTAGGCTTCTAGAGGGTTTCTTAGGCTGCTGGATTGATTCCTGGAGGAGGTCCAGGAGGCACTGTCTGAGCCAGTAAGGGGGGTGTTTGAGCGGCCAAAGGGGGAGGGGCCAACAATGTTTCCGCCACTGCAGGTGAGGGCAGAGACTGGAGACTGGCAAGGGGGTCTGGAGGACTTGTTAGATTTTAACACTCCGAGCCTGAGGGAGTTTGAAGGGGTGGGGGTTAAAGCCCTCTACAACCTCTGCATTAAGGCAAGGAACATTAGGAGCCAAACAGTAGTAATGGTACATCAGTGGCAGGGGGTATGTGGGGAGAAGAGTATGGTGGGTTTTAGATGGACGGGGCTCTACAAACTCCCAGTACCAAAGAGGTCAGGGGACCTCCAGTGCAGGGTTATACATGGAGCCCTGGGCACTAACAGCTGATTGGCACGGGTTGAACCAGGAATCAGGCAGGGGTGGCGTTTGTGTTATGAGAGAAACTATGATTCATGTGTTTTCTGTGTGCACCAGGTTAATGCCATTAATGTCGCTGTTGGAATGTCTGTGTGAGAGGTTGGGGGGGGGGGGGGGGGGGGGTTACTGTTGGGATGTTTATAATGGGGTACAGGTATTCAAATAAGGAGAAGGCCAGATGTGTTTGTAAAGGTAAAGTTGTCTATTTGGCTAACAGAGAGGAACAGGGTCAAAAGGTGGGGGGATAACAGACCCTTTTCTATTATTTAATGGGATGGTCTCAGCGTGCCTTAGGGTAGAATTTGAGTTCTATAAAATGATAAAAGGTGGAGATGTTTCAGGAGATACGGTGTGTTGGGGGGTTGTTGGGGGGTTGTTGGGGGGTTGTCTGTATAGCTGGGGAAGATGCATGGATATAAGGTTGTAGAGGTGGTGAGGTTTTTGGTTATTGTGATGTGTTGCTTTGCATTGTGGGGTAGAGGGTAAGGTGAGTATGGTACATGTATGCAGTACAGGATATATGTTGGTGTTTTATTGTTAGGTAGGGGGGGAGGTTGATGGAATGAGAATGTTTCATAAAAAAAAGACAAAAGTCTCTCTTTTCAATTCAAGGGGCTGTATTAGCTTTATTAGCATGGGGAAACATATGTTAACGTTGCCAAAGCAAGTGAAAGAGACTACAAACAAAAGTGAAATTAAAAATACAAAATTAACATTATACATTAAACTCACAGAAGTTCCAACAGAATAGAGACATTTCAAATGTCATATTATGTCAATATGCAGTGTTGTAACGATGTGCAAATAGTTCAATTACAAAAGGGAAAATAAATAAACATAAATATAGATTTGTGTTTTTTCTTCACTGGTTGTTATTTTGTCATGGCAACAGGTCACACATCTTGCTGCTGTGATTGCACACAGTGGTATTTCAACCAGTAGATATGAGAGTTCACCAAAATTGCATTTGTTTTTTAATTCTTTGTGGGTCTGTGTAATCTGAGGGAAATATGTGTCTCTAATATGGTCATACATTTGGCAGGATGTTATGAAGTGCAGCTCAGTTTCCACCTTATTTTGTGGGCAGTGAGAACATAGCCTGTCTTCTCTTGAGAGCCAGGTCTGCCTTCATTGGTCTTTCTCTATAGCAAGGCTATGCTCACCGAGTCTGCTATTAGTCAAAGATTTCCTTAATTTGAGGTCAGTCAGAGCGGTCAGGTATTCTGCCCCTGTATGCTCTGTTGAAGGGATACAAAAACTGGCCTTTTGAGGCCTCCACCTCTCCCAGAAAAAAACTACAACGGTTCCAGAAGTAAGCATCAATCAATAAAGTTGTATTCAAATGCCAGGGTTTTACAGCCACCTCTGTTACTAAACAATGATCAGAAAATCCCACACTTGATTTACAGACCTGAGGTTTTATTGTTTTGAGCATCTATCGAACATGGCAAAAGAGAGGGTGTTCTCTCTAACATGGGTCCATGTGTACTTTATTGTGCTCTGTCAAATATCACACAGTTCATGTGCTACAACAAGGCGTTTAAAAACAGTCCATGAGGCTATATGAGGTTCTTCGTGGTTTATATCTAAATCACTTTACTGTGCAGTTAAAATCCCTAGTAAGAAATAAATACTCCTCAGTGTTACATTTCTTGATGGTATTTGATAATGTCTCGAAAAAACACACCCTCTCAACTGCCACTACTGGGGCAGTAACCAGCAGGTAGCCTAGTGGTTAGAGTGTTGGGCCAGTAACCAGCAGGAAGCCTAGTGGTTAGAGTGCTGGGCCAGTAATCAGCAGGTAGCCTAGTGGTTAGAGTGTTGGGCCAGTAACCAGCAGGTAGCCTAGTGGTTAGAGTGTTGGGCCAGTAACCAGCAGGAAGCCTAGTGGTTAGAGTGTTGGGCCAGTAACCAGCAGGTAGCCTAGTGGTTAGAGTGTTGGGCCAGTAGCCAGCAGGAAGCCTAGTGGTTAGAGTGTTGGGCCAATAACCAGCAGGTAGCCTAGTGGTTAGAGTGTTGGGCCAGTAAACAGCAGGTAGCCTAGTGGTTAGAGTGTTGGGCCAGTAACCAGCAGGAAGCCTAGTGGTTAGAGTGTTGGGCCAGTAACCAGCAGGTAGCCTAGTGGTTAGAGTGTTGGGCCAGTAACCAGCAGGAAGCCTAGTGGTTAGAGTGTTGGGCCAGTAACCAGCAGGTAGCCTAGTGGTTAGAGTGTTGGGCCAGTAACCAGCAGGTAGCCTAGTGGTTAGAGTGTTGGGCCAGTAACCAGCAGGTAGCCTAGTGGTTAGAGTGTTGGGCCAGTAACCAGCAGGTAGCCTAGTGGTTAGAGTGTTGGGCCAGTAACCAGCAGGTAGACTAGTGGTTAGAGTGTTGGGCCAGTAACCAGGAGGTAGTCTAGTGGTTAGAGTGTTGGGCCAGAAACCAGCAGGTAGCCTAGTGGTTAGAGTGTTGGGCCAGTAACCAGCAGGTAGCCTAGTGGTTAGAGAGTTGGGCCAGTAACCAGCAGGTAGCCTAGTGGTTAGAGCGTTGGGCCAGTAACCAGCAGGTAGTCTAGTGGTTAGAGTGCTGGGCCAGTAACCAGCAGGTAGCCTAGTGGTTAGAGTGTTGGGCCAGTAACCAGCAGGTAGCCTAGTGGTTAGAGTGTTGGGCCAGTAACCAGCAGGTAGCCTAGTGGTTAGAGTGTTGGGCCAGTAACCAGGAGGTAGTCTAGTGGTTAGAGTGCTGGGCCAGTAACCAGCAGGTAGCCTATTGGTTAGAGTGCTGGGGCAGTAACCAGCAGGTAGCCTAGTGGTTAGAGTGCTGGGCCAGAAACCAGCAGGTAGCCTAGTGGTTAGAGTGCTGGGCCAGTAACCAGCAGGTAGCCTAGTGGTTAGAGTGCTGGGCCAGTAACCAGGAGGTAGTCTAGTGGTTAGAGTGCTGGGCCAGTAACCAGCAGGTAGCCTAGTGGTTAGAGTGCTGGGCCAGTAACCAGCAGGTAGCCTAGTGGTTAGAGTGCTGGAGCAGTAACCAGCAGGTAGCCTAGTGGTTAGAGTGCTGGGCCAGAAACCAGCAGGTAGCCTAGTGGTTAGAGTGCTGGGCCAGTAACCAGCAGGTAGCCTAGTGGTTAGAGTGCTGGGCCAGTAACCAGGAGGTAGCCTAGTGGTTAGAGTGCTGGGCCAGTAACCAGCAGGTAGCTTAGTGGTTAGAGTGCTGGGCCAGTAACCAGCAGGTAGCCTAGTGGTTATAGTGCTGGGCCAGTAACCAGCAGGTAGCCTAGTGGTTAGAGTGCTGGGCCAGAAACCAGCAGGTAGCCTAGTGGTTAGAGTGCTGGGCCAGTAACCAGCAGGTAGCCTAGTGGTTAGAGTGCTGGGGCAGTAACCAGCAGGTAGCCTAGTGGTTAGAGTGCTGGGCCAGAAACCAGCAGGTAGCCTAGTGGTTAGAGTGCTGGGCCAGTAACCAGGAGGTAGTCTAGTGGTTAGAGTGCTGGGCCAGTAACCAGCAGGTAGCCTAGTGGTTAGAATGCTGGGCCAGTAACCAGCAGGTAGCCTAGTGGTTAGAGTGTTGGCTCAGTAACCAGCAGGTAGCCTAGTGGTTAGAGTGCTGGGCCAGTAACCAGGAGGTAGTCTAGTGGTTAGAGTGCTGGGCCAGAAACCAGCAGGTAGCCTAGTGGTTAGAGTGCTGGGCCAGTAACCAGGAGGTAGTCTAGTGGTTAGAGTGCTGGGCCAGTAACCAGGAGGTAGTCTAGTGGTTAGAGTGCTGGGCCAGTAACCAGGAGGTAGTCTAGTGGTTAGAGTGCTGGGCCAGTAACCAGCAGGTAGTCTAGTGGTTAGAGTGCTGGGCCAGTAACCAGCAGGTAGCCTAGTGGTTAGAGTGTTGGGCCAGTAACCAGCAGGTAGCCTAGTGGTTAGTGTTGGTCCAGTAACCAGCAGGTAGCCTAGTGGTTAGTGTTGGTCCAGTAACCAGCATGTAGCCTAGTCGTTAGAGTGTTGGGCCAGTAACCAGCAGGTAGCCTAGTAGTTAGTGTTGGCTCAGTAACCAGCAGGTAGCCTAGTGGTTAGAGTGTTGGTCCAGTAACCAGCAGGTAGCCTAGTGGTTAGAGTGTTGGTCCAGTAACCAGCAGGTAGCCTAGTGGTTAGTGTTGGTCCAGTAACCAGCAGGTAGTCTAGTGGTTAGAGTGTTGGGCCAGTAACCAGCAGGTAGCCTAGTGGTTAGTGTTGGTCCAGTAACCAGCAGGTAGTCTAGTGGTTAGAGTGTTGGGCCAGTAACCAGCAGGTAGTCTAGTGGTTAGAGTGCTGGTCCAGTAACCAGCAGGTAGTCTAGTGGTTAGAGTGCTGGGCCAGTAACCAGCAGGTAGCCTAGTGGTTAGTGTTGGTCCAGTAACCAGCAGGTAGTCTAGTGGTTAGAGTGTTGGGCCAGTAACCAGCAGGTAGTCTAGTGGTTAGAGTGTTGGTCCAGTAACCAGCAGGTAGTCTAGTGGTTAGAGTGCTGGGCCAGTAACCAGCAGGTAGCCTAGTGGTTAGAGTGTTGGTCCAGTAACCAGCAGGTAGTCTAGTGGTTAGAGTGTTGGGACAAAGAACCTAAAGTTCGTTAGTTCAAAACCCCAAGCTGGTAAAAAAAGGTAAAAATCTGTTCTTCTGCCCCTGAAACGAGGCAGTGTTCCCCAGTTGGCTGTCATTTTAAATAAGAATTTGTTCTTAACTGACTTTTAGATTTGTTTAAATAAATTACTTTAAATGTATTAAAATAATAGTAATAATAATAATAGGTTTAAAGATAATCTTAACTGCTCATGGCTGAAAAAACAGGAAGAGACAGAAAACACATCTCCGTACGGGGTTGTGACTGACCTCTTGGATTTCCTTTAGAATTGAAATCACTTCTCGCTCTCGTGACAACTTTATTGAGTCTAGCGATTTCAGGGCTTGTCAATCCTCTCAGAACCTTTGCTGATTCAATAAACAATTCACATTCAGGAAAAAATCTGTTATAATCATGCATATATTTCTTCCCTTTTGTCAAACTCAGAAATTGACATACCTTCTCAATCACATACCTCCCTTCCACCCCATTTCTCCCGCTGTTTGGTTGTGATGTGTCAGATGACTCACTCCCGCTCTCCTCCCCCCGAGGAAAGCTACACCATCTCTACAACCTGTTTATCCTCAATTGATTTTTCAATCTCTACCTTCCTCTTAGAGTTAGAACCATCACACCTTAAATTCATCCTCTTATTCCTCGGTACTTTGAAAACAGCTGCTTCATTTTCCATTGTTTCAATCTCCTCTTGAACTTCAATTGCATTCTCCAGCACCCCTTCAGCGACCTCAATCACAGTCTCACTGACTGTTTCCCTCCCCCCTTCCTCTTTTCCCTGCTCTACTACAACTGACTGTTTCCCTCCCCTTCCTCTTTTCACTGCTCTACTGCAACTGACTGTTTCCCTCCCCTTCCTCTTTTCCCTGCTCTACTACAACTGACTGTTTCCCTCCCCTTCCTCTTTTCCCTGCTCTACTACAACTGACTGTTTCCCTCCCCCCTTCCTCTATTCCCTGCTCTACTACAACTGACTGTTTCCCTCCCTCTTTTCCCTGCTCTACTACAACTGACTGTTTCCCTCCCCTTCCTCTATTCCCTGCTCTACTACAACTGACTGTTTCCCTTCCTCTTTTCCCTGCTCTACTACAACTGACTGTTTCCCTCCCCTTCCTCTTTTCACTGCTCTACTACAACTGACTGTTTCCCTCCCCTTCCTCTTTTCCCTGCTCTACTACAACTGACTGTTTCCCTCCCCTTCCTCTTTTCCCTGCTCTACTACAACTGACTGTTTCCCTCCCCCTTCCTCTATTCCCTGCTCTACTACAACTGACTGTTTCCCTCCCTCTTTTCCCTGCTCTACTACAACTGACTGTTTCCCTCCCCTTCCTCTATTCCCTGCTCTACTACAACTGACTGTTTCCCTTCCTCTTTTCCCTGCTCTACTACAACTGACTGTTTCCCTCCCCCCTTCCTCTTTTCCCTGCTCTACTACAACTGACTGTTTCCCTCCCCCTTCCTCTTTTCCCTGCTCTACTACAACTGACTGTTTCCCTCCCTCTTTTCCCTGCTCTACTACAACTGACTGTTTCCCTCCCTCTTTTCCCTGCTCTACTACAACTGACTGTTTCCCTCCCCCTTCCTCTTTTCCCTGCTCTACTACAAATGACTGTTTCCCTCCCTCTTTTCCCTGCTCTACTACAATTGACTGTTTCCCTCCCCCTTCCTCTTTTCCCTGCTCTACTACAACTGACTGTTTCCCTTCCCTTCCTCTTTTCCCTGCTCTACTACAATTGACTGTTTCCCTCCCCCTTCCTCTTTTCCCTGCTCTACTACAACTGACTGTTTCCCTTCCTCTTTTCCCTGCTCTACTACAACTGACTGTTTCCCTTCCTCTTGTCCCTGCTCTACTACAACTGACTGTTTCCCTTCCTCTTTTCCCTGCTCTACTACAACTGACTGTTTCCTTTCCTCTTTTCCCTGCTCTACTACAACTGACTGTTTCCCTTCCTCTTTTCCCTGCTCTACTACAACTGACTGTTTCCCTCCCTCTTTTCCCTGCTCTACTACAACTGACTGTTTCCCTTCCTCTTTTCCCTGCTCTACTACAACCGACTGTTTCCTTTCCTCTTTTCCCTGCTCTACTACAACTGACTGTTTCCCTTCCTCTTTTCCCTGCTCTACTACAACTGACTGTTTCCCTCCCCTTCCTCTTTTCCCTGCTCTACTACAACTGACTGTTTCCCTCCCCTTCCTCTTTTCCCTGCTCTACTACAACTGACTGTTTCCTTTCCTCTTTTCCCTGCTCTACTACAACTGACTGTTTCCCTTCCTCTTCTCCCTGCTCTACTACAACTGACTGTTTCCCTCCCCCTTCCTTCCTCTTTTCCCTGCTCTACTACAACTGACTGTTTCCCTCCCCCCTTCCTCTTTTCCCTGCTCTACTACAACTGACTGTTTCCCTCCCTCTTTTCCCTGCTCTACTACAACTGACTGTTTCCCTCCCCTTCCTCTCTTCCCTGCTCTACTACAACTGACTGTATCCCTTCCTCTTTTCCCTGCTCTACTACAACTGACTGTTTCCCTTCCTCTTTTCCCTGCTCTACTACAACTGACTGTTTCCCTTCCTCTTTTCCCTGCTCTACTACAACTGACTGTTTCCCTCCCCCTTCCTTTTTCCCTGCTCAACTACAACTGAATGTTTCCCTCCCCTTCCTCTCTTCCCTGCTCTACTACAACTGACTGTATCCCTTCCTCTTTTCCCTGCTCTATTACAACTGACTGTTTCCCTTCCTCTTTTCCCTGCTCTACTACAACTGACTGTTTCCCGCCCCCTTCCTCTTTTCCCTGCTCTACTACAACTGACTGTTTCCCTTCCTCTTTTCCCTGCTCTACTACAACTGACTGTTTCCCTCCCCTTCCTCTTTTCCCTGCTCTACTACAACTGACTGTTTCCCTCCCCATTCCTCTTTTCCCTGCTCTACTACAACTGACTGTTTCCCTTCCTCTTTTCCCTGCTCTACTACAACTGACTGTTTCCCTCCCCCTTCCTCTTTTCCCTGCTCTACTACAACTGACTGTTTCCCTCCCTCTTTTCCCTGCTCTACTACAACTGACTGTTTCCCTCCCCCCTTCCTCTTTTCCCTGCTCTACTACAACTGACTGTTTCCCTCCCCCTCCTCTTTTCCCTGCTCTACTACAACTGACTGTTTCCCTCCCTCTTTTCCCTGCTCTACTACAACTGACTGTTTCCCTCCCTCTTTTCCCTGCTCTACTACAACTGACTGTTTCCCTCCCCCTTCCTCTTTTCCCTGCTCTACTACAACTGACTGTTTCCCTTCCCTTCCTCTGTTCCCTGCTCTACTACAACTGACTGTTTCCATCCCTCTGTTCCCTGCTCTAGTACAACTGAATGTTTCCCTCCCTCTTTTCCCTGCTCTACTACAACTGACTGTTTCCCTCCCCTTCCTCTTTTCCCTGCTCTACTACAACTGACTGTTTCCCTTCCTCTTTTCCCTGCTCTACTACAACTGACTGTTTCCCGCCCCATTCCTCTTTTCCCTGCTCTACTACAACTGACTGTTTCCCTTCCTCTTTTCCCTGCTCTACTACAACTGACTGTTTCCCTCTGCTCTACTACAACTGACTGTTTCCCTTCCTCTTTTCCCTGCTCTACTACAACTGACTGTTTCCCTCTGCTCTACTACAACTGACTGTTTCCCTTCCTCTTTTCCCTGCTCTACTACAACTGACTGTTTCCCTCCCCCTTCCTCTTTTCACTGCTCTTCTACAACTGACTGTTTCCCTCCCCATTCCTCTTTTCCCTGCTCTACTACAACTGACTGTTTCCCTCCCCATTCCTCTTTTCCCTGCTCTACTACAACTGACTGTTTCCCTTCCTATTTTCCCTGCTCTACTACAACTGACTGTTTCCCTCCCCCTTCCTCTTTTCACTGCTCTACTACAACTGACTGTTTCCCTCCCCATTCCTCTTTTCCCTGCTCTACTACAACTGACTGTTTCCCTTCCCTTCCTCTTTTCCCTGCTCTACTACAACTGACTGTTTCCATCCCTCTGTTCCCTGCTCTAGTACAACTGAATGTTTCCCTCCCTCTTTTCCCTGCTCTACTACAACAGACTGTTTCCCTCCCCTTCCTCTTTTCCCTGCTCTACTACAACTGACTGTTTCCCTTCCTCTTTTCCCTGCTCTACTACAACTGACTGTTTCCCGCCCCATTCCTCTTTTCCCTGCTCTACTACAACTGACTGTTTCCCTTCCTCTTTTCCCTGCTCTACTACAACTGACTGTTTCCCTCCCCCCTTCCTCTTTTCCCTGCTCTACTACAACTGACTGTTTCCCTCCCCCTTCCTATTTTCCCTGCTCTACTACAACTGACTGTTTCCCTCCCCCTTCCTCTATTCCCTGCTCTACTACAACTGACTGTTTCCCTCCCGCTTCCTCTTTTCCCTGCTCTACTACAACTGACTGTTTCCCTCCCCATTCCTCTTTTCCCTGCTCTACTACAACTGACTGTTTCCCTTCCTCTTTTCCCTGCTCTACTACAACTGACTGTTTCCCTCTGCTCTACTACAACTGACTGTTTCCCTTCCTCTTTTCCCTGCTCTACTACAACTGACTGTTTCCCTCCCCCTTCCTCTTTTCCCTGCTCTACTACAACTGACTGTTTCTTTCCCCCTTCCTCTTTTCCCTGCTCTACTACAACTGACTGTTTCCCTTCCTCTTTTCCCTGCTCTACTACAACTGACTGTTTCCCTCCCCCTTCCTCTTTTCCCTGCTCTACTACAACTGACTGTTTCCCTCCCCCTTCCTCTTTTCCCTGCTCTAGTACAACTGACTGTTTCCCTCCCCCTTCCTCTTTTCCCTGCTCTACTACAACTGACTGTTTCCCTCTGCTCTACTACAACTGACTGTTTCCCTTCCTCTTTTCCCTGCTCTACTACAACTGACTGTTTCTTTCCCCCTTCCTCTTTTCCCTGCTCTACTACAACTGACTGTTTCCCTTCCTCTTTTCCCTGCTCTACTACAACTGACTGTTTCCCTCCCCCTTCCTCTTTTCCCTGCTCTAGTACAACTGACTGTTTCCCTCCCCCTTCCTCTTTTCCCTGCTCTACTACAACTGACTGTTTCCCTCCCCCTTCCTCTTTTCCCTGCTCTACTACAACTGACTGTTCCCCCCCCTTCCTCTTTTCCCTGCTCTACTACAACTGCCCCCATAGCCACACGTAGCCTTCCTTTCCTATTTTTCCAACCACATCTGCCCACCTTCTCCCTTCCCCTGAACCCTTAGCTTCTCAGCTTCTCAAAATATTGTCTGTGAGTATCACAGAACTGATATTGCAGGCGAAACCCTGAGAAAAATCAAACCAGGAAGTGGCTTCTATTTTGAAAACTCCATGTTCCATAGCCTCCCATTGCTCCATTTAAAGGGATATCAACCAGATTCCTTTCCTATCGCTTCCACGGGGTGTCAACAGTCTTCAGACATAGTTTCAGGCTTTTATTTTGAAAAATGAGCCAGAACGATAACATCGCGTCAAGTGGTCACATGAGTTTTGCTCGCGCAACAGAATTTGGACAGCTATTGTTTTTCCCTCTCCTACTGTGAAAGATAGTTGCGTTTGATATATTATCGATTATATATTTTAAAAACAACCTGAGGATTGATTATTAAAAAACGTTTGACATGTTTCTGTGGACGTTATTGATATTATTTGGAATTTTCATCTGAGTTGTCGTGAACGCTCTTTCCTGTGGATTTCTGAACATAACGCGACAAACAAACGGAGGTATTTGGATATAAAATAATCTTTATGGAACAAAAGGAACATTTGTTGTGTAACTGGGAGTCTCGTGAGTGAAAACATCCGAAGATCATCAAAGGTAAACGATTAATTTGATTGCTTTTCTGATTTTCGTGACCTAGCTACTTAATGCTTAATATATATAATGTTTTGCTATGCTATCGATAAACTTACACAAACGCTTGGATTGCTTTCGCTGTAAAGCATAATTTCAAAATCTGAGACGACAGGTTAAACTGTGTTTTGCAATATTGCACTTGTGATTTCATGAATATTAATATTTTTTAGTAAAAATGATTTGACTGTGACACTATGCTATTCCACGGTTGCTGATGACAATTATCCCTTTTAAAAGGGATGGGTAGCATCAAGAAGTAAAAATCATGTGCACATCTGAAAAATAACCTTTTTTTATTGTAAATACAAGTTGACCGTGACGAGAGAACTCTCCCTCCAACACTTCATCTCTAACACATGGAGAGAACTCTCCCTCCAACACTTCATCTCTAACACTTGGAGAGAACTCTCCCTCCAACACTTCATCTCTAACACTTGGAGAGAACTCTCCCTCCAACACTTCATCTCCAACACATGGAGAGAACTCTCCCTCCAACACTTCATCTCTAACACATGGAGAGAACTCTCCCTCCAACACTTCATCTCTAACACTTGGAGAGAACTCTCCCTCCATCACTTCATCTCTCACACATGGAGAGAACTCTCCCTCCATAACTTCATCTCTAACACATGGAGAGAACTCTCCCTCCAACACTTCATCTCTAACACATGGAGAGAACTCTCCCTCCAACACTTAATCTCTAACACATGGAGAGAACTCTCCCTCCAACACTTCATCTCTCACACATGGAGAGAACTCTCCCTCCAACACTTCATCTCTAACACATGGAGAGAAATCTCCCTCCAACACTTCATCTCTAACACATGGAGAGATCTCTCCCTCCAACACTTCATCTCTAACACATGGAGAGAACTCTCCCTCCAACACTTCATCTCTAACACATGGAGAGAACTCTCCCTCCAACACTTCATCTCTAACACATGGAGAGAACTCTCCCTCCAACACTTAATCTCTAACACATGGAGAGAACTCTCCCTCCAACACTTCATCTCTAACACATGGAGAGAACTCTCCCTCCAACACTTCATCTCTAACACATGGAGAGAACTCTCCCTTCAACACTTCATCTCTAACACATGGAGAGAACTCTCCCTCCAACACTTCATCTCTAACACATGGAGAGAACTCTCCCTCCAACACTTCATCTCTAACACATGGAGAGATCTCTCCCTCCAACACTTCATCTCTAACACATGGAGAGAACTCTCCCTCCAACACTTCATCTCTAACACATGGAGAGAACTCTCCCTCCAACACTTCATCTCTAACACATGGAGAGAACTCTCCCTCCAACACTTCATCTCTAACACATGGAGAGAACTCTCCCTCCAACACTTCATCTCTAACATATGGAGAGAACTCTCCCTCCAACACTTCATCTCTAACACATGGAGAGAACTCTCCCTCCAACACTTCAACTCTGGAGATGGAACAAATGAATGAACTAAGGAACAGACTGTCATTGTTCTAAACTCTTGACTACATTAGTGGTGCTCTAATACAACTGACTGTTTCCCTTCCTCTTTTCCCTGCTCTACTACAACTGACTGTTTCCCTCCCCCTTCCTCTTTTCCCTGCGCTACTTCAACTGACTGTTTCCCTCCCTCTTCCTCTTTTCCCTGCTCTACTACAACTGACTGTTTCCCTTCCTCTTTTCCCTGCTCTACCACAACTGACTGTTTCCCTCCCCCTTCCTCTTTTCCCTGCTCTACTACAACTGACTGTTTCCTTTCCTCTTTTCCCTGCTCTACTACAACTGACTGTTTCCCTTCCTCTTTTCCCTGCTCTACTACAACTGACTGTTTCCCTCCCCTTCCTCTTTTCCCTGCTCTACTACAACTGACTGTTTCCCTCCCCTTCCTCTTTTCCCTGCTCTACTACAACTGACTGTTTCCTTTCCTCTTTTCCCTGCTCTACTACAACTGACTGTTTCCCTTCCTCTTCTCCCTGCTCTACTACAACTGACTGTTTCCCTCCCCCCTTCCTTCCTCTTTTCCCTGCTCTACTACAACTGACTGTTTCCCTCCCCCTTCCTCTTTTCCCTGCGCTACTTCAACTGACTGTTTCCCTCCCCCTTCCTCTTTTCCCTGCTCTACTACAACTGACTGTTTCCCTTCCTCTTTTCCCTGCTCTACCACAACTGACTGTTTCCCTCCCCCTTCCTCTTTTCCCTGCTCTACTACAACTGACAGTTTCCCTCCCCCTTCCTCTTTTCCCTGCTCTACTGCAACTGACTGTTTCCCGCCCCTTCCTCTTTTCCCTGCTCTACTACAACTGACTGTTTCCCTTCCTCTTTTCCCTGCACTACTACAACTGACTGTTTCCCCCCTTCCTCTTTTCCCTGCTCTACTACAACTGACTGTTTCCCTCCCCCCTTCCTCTATTCCCTGCTCTACTACAACTGACTGTTTCCCTCCCGCTTCCTCTTTTCCCTGCTCTACTACAACTGACTGTTTCCCTCCCCATTCCTCTTTTCCCTGCTCTACTACAACTGACTGTTTCCCTTCCTCTTTTCCCTGCTCTACTACAACTGACTGTTTCCCTCTGCTCTACTACAACTGACTGTTTCTCTTCCTCTTTTCCCTGCTCTACTACAACTGACTGTTTCCCTCCCCCTTCCTCTTTTCCCTGCTCTACTACAACTGACTGTTTCTTTCCCCCTTCCTCTTTTCCCTGCTCTACTACAACTGACTGTTTCCCTTCCTCTTTTCCCTGCTCTACTACAACTGACTGTTTCCCTCCCCCTTCCTCTTTTCCCTGCTCTAGTACAACTGACTGTTTCCCTCCCCCTTCCTCTTTTCCCTGCTCTACTACAACTGACTGTTTCCCTCTGCTCTACTACAACTGACTGTTTCCCTTCCTCTTTTCCCTGCTCTACTACAACTGACTGTTTCCCTCCCCCTTCCTCTTTTCCCTGCTCTACTACAAATGACTGTTTCTTTCCCCCTTCCTCTTTTCCCTGCTCTACTACAACTGACTGTTTCCCTTCCTCTTTTCCCTGCTCTACTACAACTGACTGTTTCCCTCCCCCTTCCTCTTTTCCCTGCTCTAGTACAACTGACTGTTTCCCTCCCCCTTCCTCTTTTCCCTGCTCTACTACAACTGACTGTTTCCCTCCCCCTTCCTCTTTTCCCTGCTCTACTACAACTGACTGTTCCCCCCCTTCCTCTTTTCCCTGCTCTACTACAACTGCCCCCATAGCCACACGTAGCCTTCCTTTCCTATTTTTCCAACCACATCTGCCCACCTTCTCCCTTCCCCTGAACCCTTAGCTTCTCAGCTTCTCAAAATATTGTCTGTGAGTATCACAGAACTGATATTGCAGGCGAAACCCTGAGAAAAATCAAACCAGGAAGTGGCTTCTATTTTGAAAACTCCATGTTCCATAGCCTCCCATTGCTCCATTTAAAGGGATATCAACCAGATTCCTTTCCTATCGCTTCCACGGGGTGTCAACAGTCTTCAGACATAGTTTCAGGCTTTTATTTTGAAAAATGAGCCAGAACGATAACATCGCGTCAAGTGGTCACATGAGTTTTGCTCGCGCAACAGAATTTGGACAGCTATTGTTTTTCCCTCTCCTACTGTGAAAGATAGTTGCGTTTGATATATTATCGATTATATATTTTAAAAACAACCTGAGGATTGATTATAAAAAACGTTTGACATGTTTCTGTGGACGTTATTGATATTATTTGGAATTTTCATCTGAGTTGTCGTGAACGCTCTTTCCTGTGGATTTCTGAACATAACGCGACAAACAAACGGAGGTATTTGGATATAAAATAATCTTTATGGAACAAAAGGAACATTTGTTGTGTAACTGGGAGTCTCGTGAGTGAAAACATCCGAAGATCATCAAAGGTAAACGATTAATTTGATTGCTTTTCTGATTTTCGTGACCTAGCTACTTAATGCTTAATATATATAATGTTTTGCTATGCTATCGATAAACTTACACAAACGCTTGGATTGCTTTCGCTGTAAAGCATAATTTCAAAATCTGAGACGACAGGTTAAACTGTGTTTTGCAATATTGCACTTGTGATTTCATGAATATTAATATTTTTTAGTAAAAATGATTTGACTGTGACACTATGCTATTCCAAGGTTGCTGATGAAAATTATCCCTTTTAAAAGGGATGGGTAGCATCAAGAAGTAAAAATCATGTGCACATCTGAAAAATAACCTTTTTTTATTGTAAATACAAGTTGACCGTGACGAGAGAACTCTCCCTCCAACACTTCATCTCTAACACATGGAGAGAACTCTCCCTCCAACACTTCATCTCTAACACTTGGAGAGAACTCTCCCTCCAACACTTCATCTCTAACACTTGGAGAGAACTCTCCCTCCAACACTTCATCTCCAACACATGGAGAGAACTCTCCCTCCAACACTTCATCTCTAACACATGGAGAGAACTCTCCCTCCAACACTTCATCTCTAACACTTGGAGAGAACTCTCCCTCCATCACTTCATCTCTCACACATGGAGAGAACTCTCCCTCCATAACTTCATCTCTAACACATGGAGAGAACTCTCCCTCCAACACTTAATCTCTAACACATGGAGAGAACTCTCCCTCCAACACTTCATCTCTCACACATGGAGAGAACTCTCCCTCCAACACTTCATCTCTAACACATGGAGAGAAATCTCCCTCCAACACTTCATCTCTAACACATGGAGAGATCTCTCCCTCCAACACTTCATCTCTAACACATGGAGAGAACTCTCCCTCCAACACTTCATCTCTAACACATGGAGAGAACTCTCCCTCCAACACTTCATCTCTAACACATGGAGAGAACTCTCCCTCCAACACTTAATCTCTAACACATGGAGAGAACTCTCCCTCCAACACTTCATCTCTAACACATGGAGAGAACTCTCCCTCCAACACTTCATCTCTAACACATGGAGAGAACTCTCCCTTCAACACTTCATCTCTAACACATGGAGAGAACTCTCCCTCCAACACTTCATCTCTAACACATGGAGAGAACTCTCCCTCCAACACTTCATCTCTAACACATGGAGAGATCTCTCCCTCCAACACTTCATCTCTAACACATGGAGAGAACTCTCCCTCCAACACTTCATCTCTAACACATGGAGAGAACTCTCCCTCCAACACTTCATCTCTAACACATGGAGAGAACTCTCCCTCCAACACTTCATCTCTAACACATGGAGAGAACTCTCCCTCCAACACTTCATCTCTAACATATGGAGAGAACTCTCCCTCCAACACTTCATCTCTAACACATGGAGAGAACTCTCCCTCCAACACTTCAACTCTGGAGATGGAACAAATGAATGAACTAAGGAACAGACTGTCATTGTTCTAAACTCTTGACTACATTAGTGGAGCTCTAATACAACTGACTGTTTCCCTTCCTCTTTTCCCTGCTCTACTACAACTGACTGTTTCCCTCCCCCTTCCTCTTTTCCCTGCGCTACTTCAACTGACTGTTTCCCTCCCCCTTCCTCTTTTCCCTGCTCTACTACAACTGACTGTTTCCCTTCCTCTTTTCCCTGCTCTACCACAACTGACTGTTTCCCTCCCCCTTCCTCTTTTCCCTGCTCTACTACAACTGACTGTTTCCTTTCCTCTTTTCCCTGCTCTACTACAACTGACTGTTTCCCTTCCTCTTTTCCCTGCTCTACTACAACTGACTGTTTCCCTCCCTCTTTTCCCTGCTCTACTACAACTGACTGTTTCCCTTCCTCTTTTCCCTGCTCTACTACAACCGACTGTTTCCTTTCCTCTTTTCCCTGCTCTACTACAACTGACTGTTTCCCTTCCTCTTTTCCCTGCTCTACTACAACTGACTGTTTCCCTCCCCTTCCTCTTTTCCCTGCTCTACTACAACTGACTGTTTCCCTCCCCTTCCTCTTTTCCCTGCTCTACTACAACTGACTGTTTCCTTTCCTCTTTTCCCTGCTCTACTACAACTGACTGTTTCCCTCCCCCCTTCCTCTTTTCCCTGCTCTACTACAACTGACTGTTTCCCTCCCTCTTTTCCCTGCTCTACTACAACTGACTGTTTCCCTCCCCTTCCTCTCTTCCCTGCTCTACTACAACTGACTGTATCCCTTCCTCTTTTCCCTGCTCTACTACAACTGACTGTTTCCCTTCCTCTTTTCCCTGCTCTACTACAACTGACTGTTTCCCTCCCCTTCCTCTTTTCCCTGCTCTACTACAACTGACTGTTTCCTTTCCTCTTTTCCCTGCTCTACTACAACTGACTGTTTCCCTCCCCCTTCCTCTTTTCCCTGCTCTACTACAACTGACTGTTTCCCTCCCTCTTTTCCCTGCTCTACTACAACTGACTGTTTCCCTCCCCTTCCTCTTTTCCCTGCTCTACTACAACTGACTGTTTCCCTCCCCTTCCTCTTTTCCCTGCTCTACTACAACTGACTGTTTCCTTTCCTCTTTTCCCTGCTCTACTACAACTGACTGTTTCCCTCCCCCCTTCCTCTTTTCCCTGCTCTACTACAACTGACTGTTTCCCTCCCTCTTTTCCCTGCTCTACTACAACTGACTGTTTCCCTCCCCTTCCTCTCTTCCCTGCTCTACTACAACTGACTGTATCCCTTCCTCTTTTCCCTGCTCTACTACAACTGACTGTTTCCCTTCCTCTTTTCCCTGCTCTACTACAACTGACTGTTTCCCTCCCCTTCCTCTTTTCCCTGCTCTACTACAACTGACTGTTTCCTTTCCTCTTTTCCCTGCTCTACTACAACTGACTGTTTCCCTCCCCCCTTCCTCTTTTCCCTGCTCTACTACAACTGACTGTTTCCCTTCCTCTTTTCCCTGCTCTACTACAACTGACTGTTTCCCTCCCCCCTTCCTCTTTTCCCTGCTCTACTACAACTGACTGTTTCCTTTCCTCTTTTCCCTGCTCTACTACAACTGACTGTTTCCCTCCCCTTCCTCTTTTCCCTGCTCTACTACAACTGACTGTTTCCCTCCCCTTCCTCTTTTCCCTGCTCTACTACAACTGACTGTTTCCTTTCCTCTTTTCCCTGCTCTACTACAACTGACTGTTTCCCTCCCCCCTTCCTCTTTTCCCTGCTCTACTACAACTGACTGTTTCCCTCCCTCTTTTCCCTGCTCTACTACAACTGACTGTTTCCCTCCCCTTCCTCTCTTCCCTGCTCTACTACAACTGACTGTATCCCTTCCTCTTTTCCCTGCTCTACTACAACTGACTGTTTCCCTTCCTCTTTTCCCTGCTCTACTACAACTGACTGTTTCCCTCCCCTTCCTCTTTTCCCTGCTCTACTACAACTGACTGTTTCCTTTCCTCTTTTCCCTGCTCTACTACAACTAACTGTTTCCCTCCCCCCTTCCTCTTTTCCCTGCTCTACTACAACTGACTGTTTCACTCCCTCTTTTCCCTGCTCTACTACAACTGTCTGTTTCCCTCCCCTTCCTCTCTTCCCTGCTCTACTACAACTGACTGTATCCCTTCCTCTTTTCCCTGCTCTACTACAACTGACTGTTTCCCTTCCTCTTTTCCCTGCTCTACTACAACTGACTGTTTCCCTTCCTCTTTTCCCTGCTCTACTACAACTGACTGTTTCCCTCCCCCTTCCTTTTTTCCCTGCTCAACTACAACTGAATGTTTCCCTCCCCTTCCTCTCTTCCCTGCTCTACTACAACTGACTGTATCCCTTCCTCTTTTCCCTGCTCTATTACAACTGACTGTTTCCCTTCCTCTTTTCCCTGCTCTACTACAACTGACTGTTTCCCGCCCCCTTCCTCCTTTCCCTGCTCTACTACAACTGACTGTTTCCCTTCCTCTTTTCCCTGCTCTACTACAACTGACTGTTTCCCTCCCCTTCCTCTTTTCCCTGCTCTACTACAACTGACTGTTTCCCTCCCCATTCCTCTTTTCCCTGCTCTACTACAACTGACTGTTTCCCTTCCTCTTTTCCCTGCTCTACTACAACTGACTGTTTCCCTCCCCTTCCTCTCTTCCCTGCTCTACTACAACTGACTGTATCCCTTCCTCTTTTCCCTGCTCTACTACAACTGACTGTTTCCCTTCCTCTTTTCCCTGCTCTACTACAACTGACTGTTTCCCTCCCCTTCCTCTTTTCCCTGCTCTACTACAACTGACTGTTTCCTTTCCTCTTTTCCCTGCTCTACTACAACTGACTGTTTCCCTCCCCCCTTCCTCTTTTCCCTGCTCTACTACAACTGACTGTTTCCCTCCCTCTTTTCCCTGCTCTACTACAACTGACTGTTTCCCTCCCCTTCCTCTCTTCCCTGCTCTACTACAACTGACTGTATCCCTTCCTCTTTTCCCTGCTCTACTACAACTGACTGTTTCCCTTCCTCTTTTCCCTGCTCTACTACAACTGACTGTTTCCCTTCCTCTTTTCCCTGCTCTACTACAACTGACTGTTTCCCTCCCCTTCCTTTTTTCCCTGCTCAACTACAACTGAATGTTTCCCTCCCCTTCCTCTCTTCCCTGCTCTACTACAACTGACTGTATCCCTTCCTCTTTTCCCTGCTCTATTACAACTGACTGTTTCCCTTCCTCTTTTCCCTGCTCTACTACAACTGACTGTTTCCCGCCCCCTTCCTCTTTTCCCTGCTCTACTACAACTGACTGTTTCCCTTCCTCTTTTCCCTGCTCTACTACAACTGACTGTTTCCCTCCCCTTCCTCTTTTCCCTGCTCTACTACAACTGACTGTTTCCCTCCCCATTCCTCTTTTCCCTGCTCTACTACAACTGACTGTTTCCCTTCCTCTTTTCCCTGCTCTACTACAACTGACTGTTTCCCTCCCCTTCCTCTTTTCCCTGCTCTACTACAACTGACTGTTTCCCTCCCTCTTTTCCCTGCTCTACTACAACTGACTGTTTCCCTCCCCCCTTCCTCTTTTCCCTGCTCTACTACAACTGACTGTTTCCCTCCCCCTTCCTCTTTTCCCTGCTCTACTACAACTGACTGTTTCCCTCCCTCTTTTCCCTGCTCTACTACAACTGACTGTTTCCCTCCCTCTTTTCCCTGCTCTACTACAACTGACTGTTTCCCTCCCCTTCCTCTTTTCCCTGCTCTACTACAACTGACTGTTTCCCTTCCCTTCCTCTGTTCCCTGCTCTACTACAACTGACTGTTTCCATCCCTCTGTTCCCTGCTCTAGTACAACTGAATGTTTCCCTCCCTCTTTTCCCTGCTCTACTACAACTGACTGTTTCCCTCCCCTTCCTCTTTTCCCTGCTCTACTACAACTGACTGTTTCCCTTCCTCTTTTCCCTGCTCTACTACAACTGACTGTTTCCCGCCCCATTCCTCTTTTCCCTGCTCTACTACAACTGACTGTTTCCCTTCCTCTTTTCCCTGCTCTACTACAACTGACTGTTTCCCTCTGCTCTACTACAACTGACTGTTTCCCTTCCTCTTTTCCCTGCTCTACTACAACTGACTGTTTCCCTCTGCTCTACTACAACTGACTGTTTCCCTTCCTCTTTTCCCTGCTCTACTACAACTGACTGTTTCCCTCCCCCTTCCTCTTTTCACTGCTCTACTACAACTGACTGTTTCCCTCCCCATTCCTCTTTTCCCTGCTCTACTACAACTGACTGTTTCCCTCCCCATTCCTCTTTTCCCTGCTCTACTACAACTGACTGTTTCCCTTCCTATTTTCCCTGCTCTACTACAACTGACTGTTTCCCTCCCCTTCCTCTTTTCACTGCTCTACTACAACTGACTGTTTCCCTCCCCATTCCTCTTTTCCCTGCTCTACTACAA
The DNA here is from genome assembly GCF_036934945.1 of Oncorhynchus masou masou. NCBI lineage: Eukaryota > Metazoa > Chordata > Actinopteri > Salmoniformes > Salmonidae > Oncorhynchus > Oncorhynchus masou. The sequence continues at coordinate 76,128,805 of NC_088229.1, forward strand.
CTGACTGTTTCCCTTCCCTTCCTCTTTTCCCTGCTCTACTACAACTGACTGTTTCCATCCCTCTGTTCCCTGCTCTAGTACAACTGAATGTTTCCCTCCCTCTTTTCCCTGCTCTACTACAACTGACTGTTTCCCTCCCCTTCCTCTTTTCCCTGCTCTACTACAACTGACTGTTTCCCTTCCTCTTTTCCCTGCTCTACTACAACTGACTGTTTCCCGCCCCATTCCTCTTTTCCCTGCTCTACTACAACTGACTGTTTCCCTTCCTCTTTTCCCTGCTCTACTACAACTGACTGTTTCCCTCCCCCCTTCCTCTTTTCCCTGCTCTACTACAACTGACTGTTTCCCTCCCCCCTTCCTATTTTCCCTGCTCTACTACAACTGACTGTTTCCCTCCCCCCTTCCTCTATTCCCTGCTCTACTACAACTGACTGTTTCCCTCCCGCTTCCTCTTTTCCCTGCTCTACTACAACTGACTGTTTCCCTCCCCATTCCTCTTTTCCCTGCTCTACTACAACTGACTGTTTCCCTTCCTCTTTTCCCTGCTCTACTACAACTGACTGTTTCCCTCTGCTCTACTACAACTGACTGTTTCCCTTCCTCTTTTCCCTGCTCTACTACAACTGACTGTTTCCCTCCCCTTCCTCTTTTCCCTGCTCTACTACAACTGACTGTTTCTTTCCCCCTTCCTCTTTTCCCTGCTCTACTACAACTGACTGTTTCCCTTCCTCTTTTCCCTGCTCTACTACAACTGACTGTTTCCCTCCCCCTTCCTCTTTTCCCTGCTCTACTACAACTGACTGTTTCCCTCCCCCTTCCTCTTTTCCCTGCTCTAGTACAACTGACTGTTTCCCTCCCCCTTCCTCTTTTCCCTGCTCTACTACAACTGACTGTTTCCCTCTGCTCTACTACAACTGACTGTTTCCCTTCCTCTTTTCCCTGCTCTACTACAACTGACTGTTTCTTTCCCCCTTCCTCTTTTCCCTGCTCTACTACAACTGACTGTTTCCCTTCCTCTTTTCCCTGCTCTACTACAACTGACTGTTTCCCTCCCCTTCCTCTTTTCCCTGCTCTAGTACAACTGACTGTTTCCCTCCCCCTTCCTCTTTTCCCTGCTCTACTACAACTGACTGTTTCCCTCCCCCTTCCTCTTTTCCCTGCTCTACCACAACTGACTGTTCCCCCCCCCTTCCTCTTTTCCCTGCTCTACTACAACTGCCCCCATAGCCACACGTAGCCTTCCTTTCCTATTTTTCCAACCACATCTGCCCACCTTCTCCCTTCCCCTGAACCCTTAGCTTCTCAGCTTCTCAAAATATTGTCTGTGAGTATCACAGAACTGATATTGCAGGCGAAACCCTGAGAAAAATCAAACCAGGAAGTGGCTTCTATTTTGAAAACTCCATGTTCCATAGCCTCCCATTGCTCCATTTAAAGGGATATCAACCAGATTCCTTTCCTATCGCTTCCACGGGGTGTCAACAGTCTTCAGACATAGTTTCAGGCTTTTATTTTGAAAATGAGCCAGAACGATAACATCGCGTCAAGTGGTCACATGAGTTTTGCTCGCGCAACAGAATTTGGACAGCTATTGTTTTTCCCTCTCCTACTGTGAAAGATAGTTGCGTTTGATATATTATCGATTATATATTTTAAAAACAACCTGAGGATTGATTATAAAAAACGTTTGACATGTTTCTGTGGACGTTATTGATATTATTTGGAATTTTCATCTGAGTTGTCGTGAACGCTCTTTCCTGTGGATTTCTGAACATAACGCGACAAACAAAAGGAGGTATTTGGATATAAAATAATCTTTATGGAACAAAAGGAACATTTGTTGTGTAACTGGGAGTCTCGTGAGTGAAAACATCCGAAGATCATCAAAGGTAAACGATTAATTTGATTGCTTTTCTGATTTTCGTGACCTAGCTACTTAATGCTTAATATATATAATGTTTTGCTATGCTATCGATAAACTTACACAAACGCTTGGATTGCTTTCGCTGTAAAGCATAATTTCAAAATCTGAGACGACAGGTTAAACTGTGTTTTGCAATATTGCACTTGTGATTTCATGAATATTAATATTTTTTAGTAAAAATGATTTGACTGTGACACTATGCTATTCCACGGTTTCTGATGACAATTATCCCTTTTAAAAGGGATGGGTAGCATCAAGAAGTAAAAATCATGTGCACATCTGAAAAATAACCTTTTTTTATTGTAAATACAAGTTGACCGTGACGAGAGAACTCTCCCTCCAACACTTCATCTCTAACACATGGAGAGAACTCTCCCTCCAACACTTCATCTCTAACACTTGGAGAGAACTCTCCCTCCAACACTTCATCTCTAACACTTGGAGAGAACTCTCCCTCCAACACTTCATCTCCAACACATGGAGAGAACTCTCCCTCCAACACTTCATCTCTAACACATGGAGAGAACTCTCCCTCCAACACTTCATCTCTAACACTTGGAGAGAACTCTCCCTCCATCACTTCATCTCTCACACATGGAGAGAACTCTCCCTCCATAACTTCATCTCTAACACATGGAGAGAACTCTCCCTCCAACACTTCATCTCTAACACATGGAGAGAACTCTCCCTCCAACACTTCATCTCTCACACATGGAGAGAACTCTCCCTCCATAACTTCATCTCTAACACATGGAGAGAACTCTCCCTCCAACACTTAATCTCTAACACATGGAGAGAACTCTCCCTCCAACACTTCATCTCTCACACATGGAGAGAACTCTCCCTCCAACACTTCATCTCTAACACATGGAGAGAAATCTCCCTCCAACACTTCATCTCTAACACATGGAGAGATCTCTCCCTCCAACACTTCATCTCTAACACATGGAGAGAACTCTCCCTCCAACACTTCATCTCTAACACATGGAGAGAACTCTCCCTCCAACACTTCATCTCTAACACATGGAGAGAACTCTCCCTCCAACACTTAATCTCTAACACATGGAGAGAACTCTCCCTCCAACACTTCATCTCTAACACATGGAGAGAACTCTCCCTCCAACACTTCATCTCTAACACATGGAGAGAACTCTCCCTTCAACACTTCATCTCTAACACATGGAGAGAACTCTCCCTCCAACACTTCATCTCTAACACATGGAGAGAACTCTCCCTCCAACACTTCATCTCTAACACATGGAGAGATCTCTCCCTCCAACACTTCATCTCTAACACATGGAGAGAACTCTCCCTCCAACACTTCATCTCTAACACATGGAGAGAACTCTCCCTCCAACACTTCATCTCTAACACATGGAGAGAACTCTCCCTCCAACACTTCATCTCTAACACATGGAGAGAACTCTCCCTCCAACACTTCATCTCTAACATATGGAGAGAACTCTCCCTCCAACACTTCATCTCTAACACATGGAGAGAACTCTCCTCCAACACTTCAACTCTGGAGATGGAACAAATGAATGAACTAAGGAACAGACTGTCATTGTTCTAAACTCTTGACTACATTAGTGGTGCTCTAATACAACTGACTGTTTCCCTTCCTCTTTTCCCTGCTCTACTACAACTGACTGTTTCCCTCCCCTTCCTCTTTTCCCTGCACTACTTCAACTGACTGTTTCCCTCCCCCTTCCTCTTTTCCCTGCTCTACTACAACTGACTGTTTCCCTTCCTCTTTTCCCTGCTCTACCACAACTGACTGTTTCCCTCCCCCTTCCTCTTTTCCCTGCTCTACTACAACTGACAGTTTCCCTCCCCCTTCCTCTTTTCCCTGCTCTACTGCAACTGACTGTTTCCCGCCCCTTCCTCTTTTCCCTGCTCTACTACAACTGACTGTTTCCCTTCCTCTTTTCCCTGCACTACTACAACTGACTGTTTCCCCCTTCCTCTTTTCCCTGCTCTACTACAACTGACTGTTTCCCTCCCCCTTCCTCTTTTCCCTGCTCTACTACAACTGACTGTTTCCCTCCCTCTTTTCCCTGCTCTACTACAACTGACTGTTTCACTCCCCCCTTCCTCTTTTCCCTGCTCTACTACAACTGACTGTTTCCCTCCCCCTTCCTCTTTTCCCTGCTCTACTACAACTGACTGTTTCCCTCCCTCTTTTCCCTGCTCTACTACAACTGACTGTTTCACTCCCCCCTTCCTCTTTTCCCTGCTCTACTACAACTGACTGTTTCCCTCCCCCTTCCTCTTTTCCCTGCTCTACTACAACTGACTGTTTCCCTCCCCCTTCCTCTTTTCCCTGCTCTACTACAACTGACTGTTTCCCTTCCTCTTGTCCCTGCACTACTACAACTGACTGTTTCCCCCTTCCTCTTTTCCCTGCTCTACTACAACTGACTGTTTCCCTCCCTCTTTTCCCTGCTCTACTACAACTGACTGTTTCCCTCCCCCTTCCTCTTTTCCCTGCTCTACTACAACTGACTGTTTCCCCCCCTTCCTCTTTTCCCTGCTCTACTACAACTGACTGTTTCCCTCCCCCCTTCCTCTTTTCCCTGCTCTACTACAACTGACTGTTTCCCTCCCTCTTTTCCCTGCTCTACTACAACTGACTGTTTCCCCCCCTTCCTCTTTTCCCTGCTCTACTACAACTGCCCCCATAGCCACACGTAGCCTTCCTTTCCTATTTTTCCAACCACATCTGCCCACCTTCTCCCTTCCCCTGAACCCTTAGCTTCTCAGCTTCTCAAAATATTGTCTGTGAGTATCACAGAACTGATATTGCAGGCGGAACCCTGAGAAAAATCAAACCAGGAAGTGGCTTCTATTTTGAAAACTCCATGTTCCATAGACTCCCATTGCTCCATTTAAATGGATATCAACCAGATTCCTTTCCTATCGCTTCCACGGGGTGTCAACAGTCTTCAGACATAGTTTCAGGCTTTTATTTTGAAAAATGAGCCAGAACGATAACATCGCGTCAAGTTGTCACATGAGTTTTGCTCGCGCAACCTGAGGATTGATTATAAAAAACGTTTGACATGTTTCTGTGGACATTATTGATATTATTTGGAATTTTCATCTGAGTTGTCGTGAACGCTCTTTCCTGTGGATTTCTGAACATATAACGCGACAAACAAAAGGAGGTATTTGGATATAAAATAATCTTTATGGAACAAAAGGAACATTTGTTGTGTAACTGGGAGTCTCGTGAGTGAAAACATCCGAAGATCATCAAAGGTAAACGATTAATTTGATTGCTTTTCTGATTTTCGTGACCTAGCTACTTAATGCTTAATATATATAATGTTTTGCTATGCTATCGATAAACTTACACAAACGCTTGGATTGCTTTCGCTGTAAAGCATAATTTCAAAATCTGAGACGACAGGTGGATGAACAAAAAGGCTAAACTGTGTTTTGCAATATTGCACTTGTGATTTCATGAATATTAATATTTTTTAGTAAAAATGATTTGACTGTGACACTATGCTATTCCACGGTTGCTGATGACAATTATCCCTTTTAAAAGGGATGGGTAGCGTCAAGAAGTAAAATTCATGTGCACATCTGAAAAATAACCTTTTTTTATTGTAAATACAAGTTGACCGTGACAAGAGAACTCTCCCTCCAACACTTCATCTCTAACACATGGAGAGAACTCTCCCTCCAACACTTCATCTCTAACACATGGAGAGAACTCTCCCTCCAACACTTCATCTCTAACACATGGAGAGAACTCTCCCTTCAACACGTCATCTCTAACACATGGAGAGAACTCTCCCTCCAACACTTCATCTCTAACACATGGAGAGAACTCTCCCTCCAACACTTCATCTCTAACACATGGAGAGAACTCTCCATTCAACACTTCATCTCTAACACATGGAGAGAACTCTCCCTCCAACACTTCATCTCTAACACATGGAGAGAACTCTCCCTCCAACACTTCATCTCTAACACATGGAGAGAACTCTCCCTCCAACACTTCATCTCTAACACATGGAGAGAACTCTCCCTCCAACACTTCATCTCTAACACATGGAGAGAACTCTCCCTCCAACACTTCATCTCTAACACATGGAGAGAACTCTCCCTCCAACACTTCATCTCTAACACATGGAGAGAACTCTCCCTTCAACACTTCATCTCTAACACATGGAGAGAACTCTCCCTCCAACACTTCATCTCTAACACATGGAGAGAACTCTCCCTCCAACACTTCATCTCTAACACATGGAGAGAACTCTCCCTCCAACACTTCATCTCTAACACATTGAGAGAACTCTCCCTTCAACACTTCATCTCTAACACATGGAGGCACGTTAGAAAGTACAACTCTCTATGCCGGATTCTTAAGAGCACATAACGACATCTGTATATTCCGCAACACCATTCTTAACTATTGTATTCATTGTATTCACTGTTGTATTCATTGTATTCACTATTGTATTCCTTGTATTCACTTTTGTATTCATTGTATTCACTATTGTATTCATTGTATTCACATTTTCAATAGAATCTAAGAATATCCCTCTATTTATGTTTGAGGCTGGTTTTATCCTATCATACCCAATGACAGCGCCAACTGCTAAGCTACATTCATCCACTGAACACCCTGCCGCAGCCAAAATCTTTACTCCATGCCGCCAACTAAGTTTTTCAAACCTCAAACCTCCACGAGTGGCCAATGCAACCAAACAACCTCTAACGATCACACTACCCCTCTATGTGCTCCGTGACAGTGAGAAAAGAAAACTTTAAAACAACTAATCTATATATACACACATTGAAAACACCAAAACCCAACAGGTTGAAAACAAATTAAGTCGCTCTCACAATCACTCCCACTTCCTGACTCACTCCCAGCATGCACTTCGATGAGAGAGACAGAGACCTGTCCAACCAAAAACATAGAGACCCAGGAAAACTGAGTCTACGCCTTCACTATGGTGAATCACTAAAACAATACAGAAATACAATATGTAAAAAAAAAATACATACAGCACATCAGAAATCAGCTCAATGTAATTGAAGAATCCATAGATTCTAACCACTTCTGGAAAAATTGGAAAACAAACAACAACATGAAGAATTATCTATCTAATGGGTAATCCACTTCTCCAATCTTTTTGGCTCTACAACATAGAACAAACAGCAAAAACATACGTGATCAAATACAAATATTGGAATCAACTATTAGAGACTACCAGAACCCATTTGATGATTTAATTACCTTGAATGAACTACAGGACAAAATACAAACCCTCCAACCCAGAAAGGCCTGTGCTGTTGAAGGTATCCTCAATGAAATGATAAATATACAGACAACACAATTCCAATTGGCTAAAACTCTTTCACATCATCTTTAGCTCTGGCATCTTCCCCAATATTTGAAACCAAGGACTGATCACCCAAAATCCACAAAAGTGGAGACAAATTTGACCCCAATAACTACCGTGGGATATGCGTCAACAGCAACCTTGGGAAAATCCTCTACATTATTGTTAAAGGAATTGAATTCCTCTGTTTTAATTCCCAATCAAAACTAAACACTCTGTCAATGCATAAGGATTTGTAAGACCCTTATTTTATAGGAATGGACTGAGTCCCGGTCTTAAAGTCAAGTAACAGCCTTTATTCAAGAGAGTACTGAGTTCATACACATTTTACCACAGGTTATAAACTGAAAATGACGTCAGCGTTTTCTAAATGTTCCGTCTCTTCTTGACACTGGTAGAAAGGCTCTATAGATCTCAAGCCTTCCCTCCTCGCCTAGAGCCAAGGTCAGTCAGTGTAGATAAGCATTCTAGACAGTCTGGAGATAGTCCGTCCCTGCCATCTGGAGATGGAACAAATGAATGAACTAAGGAACAGACTGTCATTGTTCTAAACTCTTGACTACATTATATTCAATACTGGGAGCAAGACAGAAAATTCATACATGTACAGTAACATAATAGTATTCGGATTAGTCAGTCCTGATTGAAATGTATACATAATTAGTCATCATTGATAAAAAAATTCCCTTAACAATCATCATTAACAGCAGACTAGTACATTTCCTCAGTGAAAACAATGTACTGAGAAAATGTCAAAATTGGCTTTTTACCAAATTATCGTACGACATACCACGTATTCACACTGCACACCCCAATTGACAAACAAACAAAATTAAACAAATGCAAAGGCAAAGTCTTCTCATGATTTGTTGATTTCAAAATAGCCTTCGACTCAATTTGGCATGAGGGTCTGCTATACAAACTGATGGAAAGTGGTGTTGGGGGAAAAACGTGACACTATAAAATCCATGTAGACAACAACCAGTTCATCGTGTATGTTTTCCCTTATCAAGCAGCGTGTTCTCCTGTTCTCCTGATTCTCCTTTTTCTAGTCCTCCCGGTGTCGACCTTGTTCTGGACTCTGTACCTTGACCATTCTGCCTGCCCTGACCCTTGACCTCGAGCCTGTTCTGGACTCTGTACCTTGACCATTCTGCCTGCCCTGACCCTTGACCTTGAGCCTGTTCTGGACTCTGTACCTTGACCATTCTGCCTGCCCTGACCCTTGACCTCGAGCCTGTCTGCCACTCTGTACCTCCTGGACTCTGATCTGGTTTTGACCACGAGCCTGTCTGCCACTCTGTACCTTCTGGACTCTGATCTGGTTTTGACCACGAGCCTGTCTGCCACTCTATACCTCCTGGACTCTGATCTGGTTTTGACCACGAGCCTGTCTGCCAGTCTGTACCTCCTGGATTCTGATCTGGTTTGGACCACGAGCCTGTCTGCCAATCTGTACCTCCTGGACTCTGATCTGGTTTTGACCACGAGCCTGTCTGCCACTCTGTACCTCCTGGATTCTGATCTGGTTTTGACCACGAGCCTGTCTGCCACTCTGTACCTCCTGGACTCTGATCTGGTTTTGACCACGAGCCTGTCTGCCACTCTATACCTCCTGGACTCTGATCTGGTTTTGACCACGAGCCTGTCTGCCACTGTGTACCTCCTGGACTCTGATCTGGTTTTGACCACGAGCCTGTCTGCCACTCTATACCTCTTGGACTCTGATCTGGTTTTGACCACGAGCCTGTCTGCCACTCTGTACCTCCTGGATTCTGATCTGGTTTTGACCATGAGCCTGTCTGCCACTCTGCACCTCCTGGACTCTGATCTGGTTTTGACCACGAGCCTGTCTGCCACTCTGTACCTCCTGGACTCTGATCTGGTTTTGACCACGAGCCTCTCTGCCACTCTGTACCTCCTGGATTCTGATCTGGTTTTGACCACGAGCCTCTCTGCCACTCTATACCTCCTGGACTCTGATCTGGTTTTGACCACTAGCCTGTCTGCCACTCTGTACCTCCTGGACTCTGATCTGGTTTTGACCACGAGCCTGTCTGCCACTCTGTACCTCCTGGACTCTGATCTGGTTTTGACCACGAGCCCCTATGCCACTCTGTACCTCCTGGACTCTGATCTGGTTTTGACCACGAGCCTGTCTGCCACTCTGTACCTCCTGGATTCTGATCTGGTTTGGACCACGAGCCTGTCTGCCACTCTGTACCTCCTGGACTCTGATCTGGTTTTGACCACCAGCCTGTCTGCCACTCTGTACCTCCTGGACTCTGATCTGGTTGTGACCTTTGGCCTGTCCACGACCATTCATCTCTTGCCTTTGGATTTATTAAACATCTTAAATACTAACCATCTGCCTCCTGTGTCTGCAGTAGGGTCTCGCCTAGTGATGATGTCATGATACTGACAAGGTGGTGTGGTATGGACAGACTGCTCAGCTGGACAATGTCATTCTAGACAAAAAGAAAAACCTATCAGTACCCCAAAACTTGGATTGCCAAATTGATGCATCTTTCCCTCACTCCTTTATGGCCCTTTCTAACTGTTGAGCAGTGGGGTGTAGTGATGACAAGGATTGTGTTTCAGTAACTAAGAGAGATAGATGAGAGAGGGAGGGGGGAATAAAGGAGAGAGGGAGATGGTGGTTAACCAGCGTTGTTAGAAATAGCTAACAATATCACATTTTTATCATTTCACAGTAACACATTACTGTATTACCCTTTTGCTATATATTTACTGTCAATGGCAATGCACTCGGGTACTTTTTGCTCCGTCCCGTACATTAACTTGGCATGCCTCACTTGCAATTACACTTTAAACTTATAGAATAATTTAGATGTGCTTGTGGCACAAACTGCAAAAGAAATACCTGTAGTTTACAGTAAATTACCAGATCCTGAGTTGTAGTGAAAATACAGTAACAGCTTCTATTGTATTTGCTTCTACACCAGCTTCTACACCTGCATTGCTTGCTGTTTGGGGTTTTAGGCTGGGTTTCTGTACAGCACTTTGAGATATCAGCTGGCATAAGAATGGCTTTATAAATAAATTTCATTTGATATTTTTACAGCTGAACTGTATTTTTTCAGTACATACTGTTTACAACTAACTATATTTCGACAGCCAAAATGAAAGCATGCTGCTGTATTCTAATTACTGTCTACACTCTGATGTCTGCTGTTTATGCAAATGTTTTCATTAAATTGTATTTTTAATCATGTATCACTGCCTATTGTTAGATTTTTAAAGCAGACAGAATATCCCTTTGGTGAAGTTATTAATTACACTTTGGATGGTGTATCTGTACACTCAGTCACTACAAATATACAGATGTCAGTTACAGGCATACTTCCTAACTCAGTTGCGGGAGAGGAAGGAAACTGCTCAGGGATTTTCACAATGAGGCTGATGGCGACTTTAAAATAGTTAAAGAGTTCAATGTCTGTGATAGGAGAATAATGAGGAGGGATCAACAACAGTGAAGTTACTCCACAATGTAATTGACAGTGAAAAGAAACAAACCTGTATGGAATAAAATATTATCCAAAACATGCATCCTGTTTGCAACATGGCACTAAAGTAATACTGCAAAAAATGTGGCAAAGCAATGAACTTTTTTTCCTGAATACAAAGTTTCATGTTTGTGGCGAATTCAATAAAACATATTACTGAATACCACTCTCCATATTTTCAATTATAGTGGTGGCTGCATCATGTTATGGGTATGCTTGTATTCATTAAGGACTGGGGAGTTTTTCAGGATAAAAAATAAATGTAAAGGAGCTAAACACAGGCCAAATCCAAGTGAAACACGTGGTTCAGTTTGCTTTCCTCCAGACTCTGGGAGATGAAGGCCAAATATACACAGTTTTGACAGAACTATATTTGAAAATCTATGGCAAGACCTGAAAATGGTTGTCTAGCAATGATCAAACAACAATTTGGGTTTTGAAAAAAAGAATGAGAAAAAGTTGCATAATCCAGGTGTGGAAAGCTCATAGAGACTTACCCGGAAAACCTGTCATCGCTGCCAAAGATGCTTCTACAAAGTTTTCACTCAGGGGTGTGAATACGTATGTAAATTAGATATGTCAGTTTTTTAAATTTTAATCAATTTTCTGATATTTCTAAAAACAAGTTTTCACTTTTTCATTATGAGGTATTGTGTGTGTAGATGGGTGACAAAAATATGAATATGAATGTAATCCATTTTGATTTCAGGCTGTAACAACAATGTGGAATATTACTCAGCCATAAAACATCTCCTTATCCACTCGCGCTACAAAGTTTACCAATAGACTTGCCTTGTTATTAACGGCTCGTGTCTTTTTTTTATATCGACAAGTGTTCTGGTCATACGAATAAGGGTAACAACATGAATTGGCGCATGAGTTAGAAATAATGAAGTGCGACTCCAGTTTGGCCATCAGCTGGAAGAATTTGTCCTATTTTTGGTCAGTCAGCTGAGAGAAGGTGAGAGGCAACCTCTCTGCTGCTCGGAGAGAGACTGACCATCAGATGCAGCAGTTGGGCGGCAGTGTAGCCTCGTGGTTAGAGCATTGGGCTAGTAACTGAAAGGTTGCAAGTTCAAATCCCCGAGCTGACAAGGTACAAAATCTGTCTTTCTGCCCCTGAACAGGCAGTTAACCCACTGTTCCTAGGCCGTCATGGAAAATAAGAATTTGTTCTTAACTGACTTTCCTAGTAAAAGTAACCACTTCCTGAGGTTCTATAAAGAACCATTTCTTAAAGTTCTGTAAATAACCACTTCACTTGGTTCTATAAAGAACCATTTCCTAAGGTTCTATAAATAACCACTTCCCTTGGTTCTATAAATAACCACTTCCTATGGTTCTATAAATAACCACTTCCTGAGGTTCTATAAAGAATCATTTCCTGAGGTTCTATAGAGATCCACTTTTTTTCAAATTCAAATTCAAATTTATTTATATAGCCCTTCGTACATCAGCTGATATCTCAAAGTGCTGTACAGAAACCCAGCCTAAAACCCCAAACAGCAAGCAATGCAGGTGTAGAAGCACGGTGGCTAGGAAAAACTCCCTAGAAAAGCCAAAACCTAGGAAGAAACCTAGAGAGGAACCAGGCTATGTGGGGTGGCCAGTCCTCTTCTGGCTGTGCCGGGTAGAGATTATAACAGAACATGGCCAAGATGTTCAAATGTTCATAAATGACCAGCATGGTCGAAATAATAATAAGGCAGAACAGTTGAAACTGGAGCAGCAGCACGGCCAGGTGGACTGGGGACAGCAAGGAGTCATCATGTCAAGTAGTCCTGGGGCATGGTCCTAGGGCTCAGGTCAGTTGAAACTTCCTGAGGTTCTATAAAGAAACATTTCCTAAGGTTCTATAAATAACCACTTCCTATGGTTCTATAAATAACCACTTCCTGAGGTTCTATAAAGAACAATTTCCTGAGGTTCTATAAAGAACCACTTCCTATGGTTCGATAAAGAACCATTTCCTGAGGTTCTATAAAGAACCATTTGGTAAGGTTCTATAAAGAACCATCTCCCGAGGTTCTATAAAGAACCATTTCCTGAGGTTCTAGAAATAACCATTTCCTACCGTTCTATAAAGAACCATTTCCCATGGTTCTATAAAGAACCATTTCCTGAGGTTCTAGAAAGAACCATTTCCTATGGTTCTATAAATAAACATTTCCTGAGGTTCTATAAATAACCATTTCCTGAGGTTCTATAAAGAACCATTTCCTGAGGTTCTTTAAAGAACCATGCTCAGAATCACAATATTCGAAATATAAAATTTGTGCTATAAATGAACCTGTTAAGAAAAGGTTATATATACATGTGGCAAAGACATCAGGAACAGGAAGGAGAGAGGGGCTAATAACAATAAAGGGTTTAGCTCTCTTATTCTGGTCCTCTTCTCACTGTGTGAACGGTAATGGAAGCTAGTCCTATTCTAGTCCTCTTCTCACTGTGTGAATGGTAATGGAAGCTAATCCTATTCTAGTCCTCTTCTCACAGTGTGAACGGTAATGGAAGCTAATCCTATTCTGGTCCTCTTCTCACTCTGTCTAATGTCCATTGCTCGTGTTTCTTGGCCCAGGCAAGTCTCTTCTTATTATTGATATCCTTTAGAAGTGGTTTCTTTGCAGCAATTCGGGCATAAAGGCCTGATTCATGCCATCTCCTCTGAGCAGTTGATGTTGTTACTCATTTATTTGAGCTGCAATCTGAAGTGCAGTTAACTCTAATAAACATATCCTCTGTAGCAGAGGTAACTCTGGGTCTTCCTTTACTGTGGCGGTCCTCATGAGAGCCAGTTAACTCTAATAAACATATCCTCTGTAGCAGAGGTAACTCTGGGTCTTCCTTTACTGTGGCGGTCCTCATGAGAGACAGTTAACTCTAATAAACATATCCTCTGTAGCAGAGGTAACTCTGGGTCTTCCTTTACTGTGGCGGTCCTCATGAGAGCCAGTTAACTCTAATAAACATATCCTCTGTAGCAGAGGTAACTCTGGGTCTTCCTTTACTGTGGCGGTCCTCATGAGAGCCAGTTAACTCTAATAAACATATCCTCTGTAGCAGAGGTAACTCTGGGTCTTCCTTTACTGTGGCGGTCCTCATGAGAGACAGTTAACTCTAATAAACATATCCTCTGTAGGAGAGGTAACTCTGGGTCTTCCTTTACTGTGGCGGTCCTCATGAGAGACAGTTAACTCTAATAAACATATCCTCTGTAGGAGAGGTAACTCTGGGTCTTCCTTTACTGTGGCGGTCCTCATGAGAGCCAGTTAACTCTAATAAACATATCCTCTGTAGCAGAGGTAACTCTGGGTCTTCCTTTACTGTGGCGGTCCTCATGAGAGACAGTTAACTCTAATAAACATATCCTCTGTAGCAGAGGTAACTCTGGGTCTTCCTTTACTGTGGCGGTCCTCATGAGAGACAGTTAACTCTAATAAACATATCCTCTGTAGCAGAGGTAACTCTGGGTCTTCCTTTACTGTGGCGGTCCTCATGAGAGACAGTTAACTCTAATAAACATATCCTCTGTAGCAGAGGTAACTCTGGGTCTTCCTTTACTGTGGCGGTCCTCATGAGAGACAGTTAACTCTAATAAACATATCCTCTGTAGCAGAGGTAACTCTGGGTCTTCCTTTACTGTGGCGGTCCTCATGAGAGCCAGTTAACTCTAATAAACATATCCTCTGTAGCAGAGGTAACTCTGGGTCTTCCTTTACTGTGGCGGTCCTCATGAGAGCCAGTTAACTCTAATAAACATATCCTCTGTAGCAGAGGTAACTCTGGGTCTTCCTTTACTGTGGCGGTCCTCATGAGAGACAGTTAACTCTAATAAACATATCCTCTGTAGGAGAGGTAACTCTGGGTCTTCCTTTACTGTGGCGGTCCTCATGAGAGACAGTTAACTCTAATAAACATATCCTCTGTAGGAGAGGTAACTCTGGGTCTTCCTTTACTGTGGCGGTCCTCATGAGAGCCAGTTAACTCTAATAAACATATCCTCTGTAGCAGAGATAACTCTGGGTCTTCCTTTACTGTGGCGGTCCTCATGAGAGACAGTTAACTCTAATAAACATATCCTCTGTAGCAGAGGTAACTCTGGGTCTTCCTTTACTGTGGCGGTCCTCATGAGAGACAGTTAACTCTAATAAACATATCCTCTGTAGCAGAGGTAACTCTGGGTCTTCCTTTACTGTGGCGGTCCTCATGAGAGACAGTTAACTCTAATAAACATATCCTCTGTAGCAGAGGTAACTCTGGGTCTTCCTTTACTGTGGCGGTCCTCATGAGAGCCAGTTAACTCTAATAAACATATCCTCTGTAGCAGAGGTAACTCTGGGTCTTCCTTTACTGTGGCGGTCCTCATGAGAGCCAGTTAACTCTAATAAACATATCCTCTGTAGCAGAGGTAACTCTGGGTCTTCCTTTACTGTGGCGGTCCTCATGAGAGCCAGTTAACTCTAATAAACATATCCTCTGTAGCAGAGGTAACTCTGGGTCTTCCTTTACTGTGGCGGTCCTCATGAGAGCCAGTTAACTCTAATAAACATATCCTCTGTAGCAGAGGTAACTCTGGGTCTTCCTTTACTGTGGCGGTCCTCATGAGAGACAGTTAACTCTAATAAACATATCCTCTGTAGGAGAGGTAACTCTGGGTCTTCCTTTACTGTGGCGGTCCTCATGAGAGCCAGTTAACTCTAATAAACATATCCTCTGTAGGAGAGGTAACTCTGGGTCTTCCTTTACTGTGGCGGTCCTCATGAGAGACAGTTAACGCTAATAAACATATCCTCTGTAGCAGAGGTAACTCTGGGTCTTCCTTTACTGTGGCGGTCCTCATGAGAGACAGTTAACGCTAATAAACATATCCTCTGTAGCAGAGGTAACTCTGGGTCTTCCTTTACTGTGGCGGTCCTCATGAGAGCCAGTTAACTCTAATAAACATATCCTCTGTAGCAGAGGTAACTCTGGGTCTTCCTTTACTGTGGCGGTCCTCATGAGAGACAGTTTCATCACAGCATTGATTGTTATTGCGACTGCAATTCAAGAAACGTTCAACATTCTTGACGTTTTCCGTATGGACTGACCTTCACGTCTTAAATAATGATAGACTGTCATTTGCTTTGCTTATTTGAGCTGTTCTTGACATAATATGGTATTTTACCAAATAGAGCTATCTTCTGTATACCACCCCTACCTTGCCACAACACAACTGATTGTGTCACAACACAACAAGGCACACATGTTAATTGAAATGCATTCCATGTGACGACCTCATGAAGCTGGTTGAGAGAATGCCAAGAGTGTGCAAAGCTGTCATCAAGGCAAAGGGTAGCTACATTGAAGAATATCATATATACAATATATTTTGATTTGTTTAACACTTTTTTGGTTACTACATGATTCCATATGTGTTATTTGATAGATGTGATGACTTCGCTATTATTCTACAATGTAGAAAATAGTAAAAAAATAGTAAAAAAAAATGAGTAGGTGTGTCCAAACATTTGACTGGTACTGTATATACTGTATACTTATGTGTTGTTTTGTTAGCTTTTTCTGTATAATACTAATAGCCACTTAGCAATTTTATGAAGATGTCTTTAGCTAGCCTAGATAGGTTCTAAATCTCCCATCCTCATAAGTAGGTACCAAGAAGCTATTTCAGATCTATCAATCAAGTTAGAGTAGCTATCTTGTCTAAATATCTCAGCTTGCATGCCTACTGGCAAGGTTGGTAGACTTTAGACAAAAGCAAGCAATAATCCAATGTACTGAATAAGACTCAATTTTTTATTTATTTTTTAATCCAGATTTTGGCAGAGATGTAGAAAAGTACATTTAGTTTATTTTTATATTTTTATAAATAGCCACCAACTAGGAGGATACAGACATCAAGAGTTATGTTTAGATAAATAAAAGGTGTTATGTTTAGAATAATTTGCATAAAAGGGGGAGGCTGAGTGTGTCTGGGTGAATGTGTCTGGACTGATGACTGTCTCTGTAAAGCTGAAAGGAGAGTGTATTCATGTTGAAATGGCAAATTGTGAAACACTCTACCGTTGCATTAAGTAGAGGTTTCCCTCTGTACAGGTCTACGCTATACACCCTGAAAAGCTATTTGTTCATTGTCTTCATTCTGCCAGCTAGGTTGGTTTAAGCTGTTAACTAGGTTGGTTTAAGCTCTTAACACTGACTAGAATAATCTTGGGTCCAAATCAAGTGAGTTATCTCATCCCCCACTCACCCCCCCTCAACTCACCCCCCCCTCAACTCATCCCCCCACCCCCCCCCTCAACTCAAACTCATCTCCCTCCTCGATCCCCATCTCCCACCCCCCCCCACCCCAAATGCCCTACGCTGATGATGTGAAATATTGATTAACGTGTCGACCCAGATCACGACGCCTGTGCTTTCCTGTCAGGTTCATTTAAACCCCACTGTCTATAATCATCTCCCTGTTGCCTGCAGACTGCAGAGAGGAGAAGAGAGGGAGGTGGTGGTGGAGGGGAGGGGGGAGGGGGGAATTAGGTGGAGGAGAGGAGGTGGAGAGGATGGGCGGGACCCCCTTAGGGTTAGGGGAGAACAGGAAGAGAGAACATCATGGTCAAATACCATAAAAGATCCTAACAATCCAGCTCCGATTGGTTGGAGGAATATCATTGCATTCAGGGTGTTATTTCTCAACATTCCTAATATTAACTGTTCTCCTCTGGAGTAGGGCTGCGTTAGTCCACAGGGCTGCGTTAGTCCACAGGGTTGAGTTAGTCCACAGGGCTGCGTTAGTCCACAAGGCTGAGTTAGTCCACAAGGCTGCGTTAGCCCACAGGGCTGCGTTAGCCCGCTAGGCTGCGTTAGCCCGCTAGGCTGTGTCAGCCCAAAAGGCTGCGTTAGCCCGCTAGGCTGCATTAGCCAAAAAGGCTGCGTTAGCCCGCTAGGATGCATTAGTCCACAAGGCTGCATTAGTCCACAGGGCTGCGTTAATCCACAGGGCTGCGATAGTCCACAAGGATGTGTTATTCCACAAGGCTGCGTTGGTCCACAAGGCTGCGTTAGTCCTCAAGGCTGCGTTAGTCCTCAAGGCTGTGTTAGTCCACAAGGTTGCGTTAGTCCACAAGGCTGCGTTAGCCCACAGGGCTGCGTTAGCCCGCTAGGCTGCGTTAGCCCGCTAGGCTGCGTCAGCCCAAAAGGCTGCGTTAGCCCGCAAGGCTGCATTAGCCAAAAAGGCTGCGTTAGCCCGCTAGGATGCGTTAGTCCACAAGGCTGCATTAGTCCACAGGGCTGCGTTAATCCACAGGGCTGCGTTAGTCCACAAGGCTGTGTTATTCCACAAGGCTGCGTTGGTCCACAAGGCTGCGTTAGTACTCAAGGCTGTGTTAGTCCACAAGGTTCCGTTAGTCCACAAGGTGGCGTTAGTCCACAGGGCTGCGTTAGTCCACAGGGCTGCGTTAGTCCACAAGGCTGCGTTAGTCCACAGGGCTGTGTTATTCCACAAGGCTGCATTAGTCCACCGGGCTGTGTTAGTCCACAAGGCTGTGTTAGTCTGCTAGGGTGCGTTAGTCCACAAGGCTGCGTTAGCCCGCTAGGCTGCGTTAGTCCACAAGGCTGCATTAGTCCACAGGGCTGCGTTAGTCCTCAAGGCTGCGTTATTCCACAAGGCTGCGTTATTCCACAAGGCTGTCTTATTCCACATGCCTGCCATAGTCCACAAGGTGGCGCTAGTCCACAAGCCTGTGTTAGTCCACAAGGCTGCTCTAGTCCACAAGGCTGCGTTAGTCCACAAGGCTGCATTAATCCACAAGGCTGCGTTAGTCCACAGGGCTTCGTTAGTCCACAGGGCTGCGTTTGTCCACAAGGCTGTTATTCCTCAAGGCTGTGTTAGTCCACAAGGCTGTGTTAGTCCGCTAGGCTGAGTTAGCCCGCTAGGCTGCGTTAGCCTGCGAGGCTGCGTTAGCCTGTGAGGCTGGGTTAGCCCGCTAGGCTGCGTTAGCCTATCAAACATGTTAATAGACATTTATTGTAATTTCACTGATTACAAGCTCATACATTACATTGTATTATTCTGCTGCCAATACTTTAAAGCAGTTAATGATAACAGATGTGAGTGTTACCGTGAGATAGTCATTTAGTTCAGTTACCTTTGCTTTCTTGGGTACAAGGAAGAAAATTAATTGACGTCTTGAAGCAAGTGGGGACAACCGACTCGTCTGCACATGCTCTGAGGGCGCGGCTTGGGCTGGCAGATTTGGAAGGGTCAACACGCTTCAATTACTTTGGCGACAGAGAACGAAAGCACACATTCGTTGTGAGTGGCGTGTGGCCCGCATTGGCGGCTCGGGGGTTGGTTTCCTCGAAGTTGGACGAAGAAGGTGTTTAGCTGGTCCCGGGAGCAAGGTGTCGGTGTCCACATCGTGACTGGTCCCTTTATAGTCCGTTTCTACACGTCCATGTTCCCAGTCACCTCGCAATGGTTAAATGCGGTGGTTTGTGCGTTCAGTTTTGCGAGAATACAGCCATCTATCTATGTATTTTTTGTTTTGGATGAGTTCTAATCATCACAGTGGGAACAGCATCCTCTATGCACTTCCTGATGAACCCAGTCACCATGGGAGCAGCATCCTCTATTCACTTCCTGATGAACCCAGTCACCATGGGAGCAGCATCCTCTATTCACTTCCTGATGAACCCAGTCACCATGGGAGCAGCATCCTCTATTCACTTCCTGATGAACCCAGTCACCATGGGAGCAGCATCCTCTATTCACTTCCTGATGAACCCAGTCACCATGGGAGCAGCATCCTCTATTCACTTCCTGATGAACCCAGTCACCATGGGAGCAGCATCCTCTATTCACTTCCTGATGAACCCAGTCACCATGGGAGCAGCATCCTCTATTCACTTCCTGATGAACCCAGTCACCATGGGAGCAGCATCCTCTATTCACTTCCTGATGAACCCAGTCACCATGGGAGCAGCATCCTGGTTCACTTCCTGATGAACCCAGTCACCATGGGAGCAGCATCCTCTATTCACTTCCTGATGAACCCAGTCACCATGGGAGCAGCATCCTCTATTCACTTCCTGATGAACCCAGTCACCATGGGAGCAGCATCCTCTATTCACTTCCTGATGAACCCAGTCACCATGGGAGCAGCATCCTCTATTCACTTCCTGATGAACCCAGTCACCATCGGAGCAGCATCCTCTATTCACTTCCTGATGAACCCAGTCACCATCGGAGCAGCATCCTCTATTCACTTCCTGATGAACCCAGTCACCATGGGAGCAGCATCCTCTATTCACTTCCTGATGAACCCAGTCACCATGGGAGCAGCATCCTCTATTCACTTCCTGATGAACCCAGTCACCATGGGAGCAGCATCCTCTATTCACTTCCTGATGAACCCAGTCACCATGGGAGCAGCATCCTCTATTCACTTCCTGATGAACCCAGTCACCATGGGAGCAGCATCCTCTAGTCACAGAGTCGGTTTATACCTCGATACTATTCTCAGAGACGACCCAGGAACATTTCCTTCTCCGATCAAAACAATCTTGAAGCAATAGAATCTGACTGATGTTGAACAGTTCTTACCACAGGTGCTTCCTGTGTACGTTTCTGCCTATAGGAGGGGAGGAGCAGAATGTAGGTGTGATCTGATTTTCCGTTTTCATGCTCCTTACAGTGTAGGGGCCATTTTCATGCTCCTTGCAGTGTAGGGGTTGTTTTCATGCTCCTTACAGTGTAGGGGCCATTTTCATGCTCCATGAACAATTTGTCATCTGTTTACTGTCCCGTCCTTCTACATCACAGAGAGAAAGCCCGAGTGACGACAACAACATAAAGCCACAGTCTCTCTGTCCAGACAAACAGAAAAAAAAGCTGTCATCGGAAGGAGGACTCTGGGAGGAAGGTTTCCTGGTCTTTTATAATAAAGACGGAGACTCAACCGCCGCGTGGAAATTGTTGAATGGAATCTTACAGTGATAGAGGAGGCTGGATGATTCCATCCTCAACCGTTTAAACGTCAGTGAGACGCAGAAATTGGGCCGCGGTCAAAAATCATATACCATTGAATAGGGTGCAATTTGGGATGCAGACCTATATCCGTCCCATCAGATTACTAAGAAACATCACTAGCTAAGATAATACTATTTTAATGCCTTATAGAGAAACTGAAATATCCCAAATAGTCATAAAATGTGCAGTTATTGAACTGTGATGTGTCTGCATTCGTCTGAAGTGGAGAGGAAGATGGGACAATACACGAAGACATGAATATACTTAAACTGTGACTGTCTGAGTGCTACGCAGTACTGTGTAATATTATCTATAATGTCTAAAGGCCACGTGCACACACACACATGCACGCACACACACACCCTTACCAGCTCACGTTCACTACGGAGCACTACAGAGCACGACAGAGGACTACAGAGCTCTACAGAGCTCTACAGAGCACTACAGAGCACGACAGAGGACTACAGAGCACGACAGAGCACTACACAGCTCTACAGAGCACTACAGAGCACTACAGAGCTCTACGGAGCTCGTCAGAGCTCTACAGATCACTACATAGCTCTACAGATCACTACAGAGCTCTACAGAGCACTACAGAGCACTAGAGAGCTCTACAGAGCTCTACAGAGCACGACAGAGCACTACAGAGCACTACAGAGCTCTGCAGAGCCCTGCAGAGCACTACAGAGCTCTACATATCAGTACAGAGCACTAGAGAGCACTGCAGAGCACTACAGAGCACTACGGAGCTCTGCAGATCACGACAGAGCTCTACAGAGCACTACAGAGCACTACAGAGCACTAGAGAGCACCACAGAGCTCTACAGATCACTACAGAGCACTACAGAGCTCTACAGATCACTACAGAGCAATACAGAGCTCTACAGAACACTGCAGACCTCTACAGAGTACTACAGTGCACTACAGAGCTCTACAGATCAC
The DNA here is from genome assembly GCF_036934945.1 of Oncorhynchus masou masou. Taxonomy (NCBI): domain Eukaryota; kingdom Metazoa; phylum Chordata; class Actinopteri; order Salmoniformes; family Salmonidae; genus Oncorhynchus; species Oncorhynchus masou. The sequence goes on from NC_088229.1 coordinate 76,150,582, forward strand.
TACAGAGCTCTACATATCACTACAGAGCTCTACATATCACTACAGAGCACTAGAGAGCACTGCAGAGCTCTACAGAGCACAACAGATCACTTTCTTCTCCTTCTCCAACTACAAAGCTCCAGTGGTGTTTGTAAACTAGGGTGTCATTCACACCTATACCAGAGATAGAGGAACACACACACACACACACAAACACACACACACACACACACACACACACATACACACAAAACACACACACTCTAAATGCCAGTCACACCTGTAGTAAATAGGAACCGAATGACCTGATTTTTTCTGTCCCAGGAGTGATGTTCCCAGGAGAGGAAGCACGGTGAATCAGACCTTCATTTACATCCCCCCCTCCCTTGGTTTCCATTCTTTCTTCCCTCCCCAAACCCCTCCCTCCCTCTCTCCATTTCCCTCTCCACTGTAAACTGTCATGGAATCACTCCTGCCTTCTGATGTTGTTCTCCATAGGGAATAACGCAGAGAAGGTGGTGCATGGTTCAGCCCACACTCTCTCCCTCCATCTTTCTTTCCTTCTCTCTTTCCATTCTCTCTCTCTCCCTCTCTCCCTCTTTCCATCTCTCCTCCCACTCCAAATGTCTGTATTTCCTACTTCTCGTTCGCTTTTCTCTTTCCCCTCTCTGTTGGAACTGGCAGACTATGATTAGGACAGAAGAGAAATGAAAGTGAGAAAGAGTAATAGGAAGAGAAATAGAGGAACAGAGATAGAGAGAGAGATAAAGAGAGAGAGGGAGGTGTGAGAGAGAGAGGGGAGAGGGAGAGAGAGAGGGGAGAGAGAGAGAGAGGGGAGAGAGAGAGAGAGAAGAGGGGGGAGAGAGAGATGAAGAGAGAGAGGGAGGTGAGAGAGAGGGAGATGAGAGAGAGAGAGAGAGAGAGAGAGAGAGAGAGAGGGGGGAGAGAGAGAGATAAAGAGAGAGAGGGAGATGAGAGAGAGAGGGAGAGAGAGAGAGAGAGAGAGAGAGAGAGAGAGAGATTGGGGAGAGAGAGAGAGGGGAGGTGAGAGAGAGAGGGGAGCGAGAGAGAGAGAGGAGAGGTGAGAGGGTGAGAGGGGAGAGAGAGAGAGGGGGAAGTGAGAGAGAGAGAGGGGAGAGAGAGAGAGGGAGGTGAGAGGGTGAGAGGGGAGAGAGAGAGAGGGGGGAGGTGAGAGAGAGAGGGAGGTGAGAGAGAGAGAGGTGAGAGGGAGAGAGAGAGGCGGGAGAGAGAGAGAGAGAGAGGGAGGTGAGAGAGAGAGAGGGGAGAGAGAAAGAGAGGGGAGAGAGAATTAGAGAAAGAGAGATAGGGAGAGAAATAGAGGGGCAGAGATAAAGAGAGAGATAAAGAGGGAGAGGGGAGAGAGAGAGAGGGGAGAGAGAGAGAGAGAGAGAGAGAGAGAGAGAGAGAGGGGAGAGATAGATAAAGAGAGAGAGGGAGGTGAGAGAGAGAGAGAGAGAGAGAGAGAGAGAGGGGGAGGAGAGAGAGGGGAGAGAGAGGGGGAGAGAGAGAGATAAAGAGAGAGGGAGGTGAGAGAGAGAGAGAGAGAGAGAGAGAGAGAGAGAGAGAGAGAGAGAGAGAGAGAGAGGGGAGAGAGAGAGGGGAGAGAGAGAGAGAGGGAGGTGAGAGGGTGAGAGGGGAGAGAGAGAGGGGAGAGAGAGAAAAAGAGAGCGAGGGAGGTGAGAGTGAGAGAGGGGAGAGAGAGAGGGAAGAGAGAGGGAGGTGAGAGGGTGAGAGGGGAGAGAGAGAGAGAGAGAGGGGGAGGTGAGAGAGAGAGAGGGAGGTGAGAGAGAGAGAGGGGAGAGAAAGGGAGGTGAGAGAGAGAGGGAGGTGGGAGGGAGAGAGGGAGGTGAGAGAGAGAGAGGGGAGAGAGAAAGAGAGGGGAGAGAGAATTAGAGAAAGATAGATAGGGAGAGAAATGAGAGAGAGAGAGGTGTGTGGGGAGAGAGAGAGATAACTAGGTCATGATGCCGTATGAGGAGGTCCCTGGCTGCTTGATGAAAAGAAAGAAGAAAAGAGGCTAAAAAGATATTGATGCTGGAGTTAGAAATATATTACTGTGTAGCTGGAGAAAATGCACGAGGTGGAGAGAGACAAAGAGGGGGGAGATAGAGAGAAAGAGAGAGAGAGGGAGATAGAGAGAGGGAGACAGAGAGGAAGAGAGAGAAAGATGATCTGGTGCTTCTGTCAACAACCAAGGAGGGCCTACAGCAGCACCTAGATCTTATGCACAGATTCTGTCAGACCTGGGCCCTGACAGTAAATCTCAGTAAGACCAAAATAATGGTGTTCCAAAAAAGGTCCAGTCACCAGGATCACAAATAAAAATTCCATCTAGACACTGCTGCCCAAGAGCACACAAAAATCTATACATACCTTGGCCTAAACATCAGCGCCACAGGTAACTTCCACAAAGCTGTGAACAATCTGAGAGAGAGACAAGGCAAGAAGGGCATTCTATGCCATCAAAAGGAACATCAAATTTCAACATACCAATTAGGATTTGGCTAAAAATACTTGAATCAGTCATAGAGCCCATTGCCCTTTATGGTTGTGAGGTCTGGGGTCCGCTCACCAAACAAGACATAATGGGACAAACACCAAATTGAGACTCTGCATGCAGAATTCTGCAAAAATATCCTCCGTGTACAACGTAGAACACCAACTAATGCATGCAGAGCAGAATTAGGCCGATACCCACTAATTATCAAAATCCAGAAAAGAGACGTTAAATTCTATAACCACCTAAAAGGAAGCGATTCCCAAACCTTCCATAACAAAGCCATCACCTACAGAGAGATGAACCTGGAGAAGAGTCCCCTAAGCAAGCTGGTCCTGGGGCTCTGTTCACAAACACAAACACACCCTACAGAGCCCCAGGACAGCAGCACAATTAGACCCAACCATATCATGAGAAAACAAAAAGATAATTACTTGACACATTGGAAAGAATTAACAAAAAAACAGAGCAAACTAGAATGCTATTTGGCCCTAAACAAAGAGTACACAGCGGCAGAATACCTGACCACTGTGACTGACCCAAAATTAAAGAAAGCTTTGACTATGTACAGACTCAGCGAGCATAGCCTTGCTATTGAGAAATGCCGCCGTAGGCAGACCTGGCTCTCAAGAGAAGACAGGCTATGTGCTCACTGCCCACAAAATGAGGTGAAACTGAGCTGCACTTCCTAACCTCCTGCCCAATGTATGACCATATTAGAGAGACATATTTCCCTCAGATTACACAGATCCACAAAGAATTCGAAAACAAATCCAATTTTGAAAAACTCCCATATTTACTTGGTGAAATTCCACAGTGTGCCATCACAGCATCAAGATATGTGACCTGTTGCCACGAGAAAAGAGCAACCAGTGAAGAACAAACACCATTGTAAATACAACCCTTATTTATGCTGATTTATTTTATCTTGTGTCCTTTAACCATTTGTACATTGTTAAAACACTGTATATATATAATATGACATTTGTAATGTCTTTATTGTTTTGAAACTTCTGTATGTGTAATGTTTACTGTTAATTTGTATTGTTTATTTCACTTTATATATTCATTTTATATATTATCTACCTCACTTGCTTTGGCAATGTTAACACACGTTTCCCATGCCAATAAAGCCCTTGAATTGAATTGAATTGAGACAAAGAGGGGAATGAGAGAGAGAGAGAGAGAGAGAGAGAGAGAGAGAGAGAGAGAGAGAGTAATTGTCTTTATGTTTTCTCATGATTTGGTTGGGTCTAATTGTGTTGTTGTCCTGGGGCCCAGTTTGTATTTGTGAACAGAACAGAGCCCCAGGACCAGCTTGACTAGGGAACTCCTCTCCAGGTTCATCTCTCTGTAGGTGATTTGTTATTCGCTTCCTTTTAGGTGGAATTTAACGGCTCTTTTCTGGATTTTTCTTTTCTGGATCAAATAACATATTGGCCTAATTCTGTTCCACGTGCATTATTTTGTGTTTCATGTTGTAAACTGAGGATATTTTTTGGCAGAATTCTGCAGCATCTCAATTTGGTGTTTGTCCCTTTTTGTAAATTCTTCATTGGTAAGCGGACCCCAGACATCACAACCAAGAGGGATATGGTTTCCATATCTGATTCAAGCTTTTTTGGTATATCAATTTTTATATTTATTTTGCCTTGTCCTTCTTGCCTTGTCTCTTAGATCGTTCACAGCTTTGTGGAAGTTACCTGTGGCGCTGATGTTTAGGCTGAGGTATGTAGAGTTGTTTGTGTGCTCTAGGGCAACAGTGTCTAGATGGAATGTGTATTTGTGGTCCTGGCTACTGGACCTTTTTTGTAACACCATTATTTTTGTCTTACTGAGATTTACTGTCAGGGCCCAGGTCTGACAGAATCTGTACAGAAGATTTAGGTTCTGCTGTAGGCCCTCCTTGGTTGGTGACAGAAGCACCAGATCATCAGCAAATAGTAGACATTTGACTTCAGATTCTAGTAGGGTGAGGCCGGGTGCTGCAGACTGTTCTAGTGCCCTCGCCTATTCGTTGATATATGTTTTGAAGAGGGTGGGGCTTAAGCTGTATCCCTGTCTCATCCCACGGCCCTGTGGGAAGAAATGTGTGTGTTTTTTGCCAATTTTAAATGCACACTTGTTGTTTGTGTATATGGATTTTATAACATTTTAAGTTCCCCAACCCCCAACACTACATTACATCAATTTGTATAGCTGACCCTCATGCTACATTTAGTCCCAAAAAATTGAAATCAACAAAGCATGAGAAGACTGCTTTTGTTTTGGTTTGTTTCTGAATAAGGCAGTGCAGGGTGAATGTGTGGTCTGTCGTACAGTAAATTGGTAAATATCCAATTTGACATTTGCTCATTACATTGTTTTCACTGAGGGAATCTACAAGTCTGCTTTTAATCACCATGTGGAGGATTTTCCCACGGTTACTGTTGACGCATATCCCACGGTAGTTATTTGGGTCAAATTTGTCTCCACTTTTGTGGATTGGGGTGATCACTCATTGGTTCCAAATATTGGGGAAGATAACAAAAATAAGGATGATGTTAAAGAGTTTAAGTTTAGCAAAACATAATTTGTGTTCTGTATATTTTATAATTGAATTTAGGATACCATTAACACAACAGGCCTTTTTGGGTTGGAGGGTTTGTATTTTGTTCTGTAGTTTATTCAATGTAATTTGATAATCCAATGGGCTCTGATAGTCTTTAATAATTGATTCTAAGATTTGTTTTTGATCATGTACAGTGTGGAGAACACTGCCGATTTTGCAGGTTTTCCTACTTACAAAGCATGTAGAGGTCTAATTTTACACTTCAACTGTGAGAGATGGAATCTAAAACAAAATCCAGAAAATCACATTGAATGAATTTTAAGTAATTTATTTGCATTTTATTGCATGACGTAAGTATTTGATACATCAGAAAAGTAGAGCTTAACCTCTAGCGTCGAGCAATTCCGTATCCGGGAGCGTAATCATAGCCTCAAGCTCATTAGCATAACGCAACGTTAACTATTCATGAAAATCGCAAATGAAATGAAATAAATATATTGGATCACAAGCTTAGCCCTTTGTTAACAACACTGTCATCTCAGATTTTCAAAATATGCTTTTCAACCATAGCTACACAAGCATTTGTGTAAGAGTATTGATAGCTAGCATAGCATCAAGCCTAGCATTCAGCAGGCAACATTTTCACAAAAACAAGAAAAGCATTCAAATAAAATCATTGTCAGAAGTGTTTTCTTTCCAAAGCTGTCAATTATATGCTTAGTCGAGCATCTTTTTGTGACAAAATATCTTGTTTAAAACGGGAATGTTTTTTTATCCCAAAATTAAAAGAGCGCCCCCTATATTGAAGAAGTTAATATTTGGTACAGAAACCTCTGTTTGCAATTACAGAGATCATACGTTTCCTGTAGTTCTTGACCAGGTTTGCACACACTGCAGCAGGGATTTTGGCCCACTCCTCCATACAGACCTTCTCCAGATCCTTCAGGTTTCGGGGCTGTCGCTGGGAAATACAGACTTTCAGCTCCCTCCAAAGATTTTCTATTGGGTTCAGGTCTGGAGACTGGCTAGACCACTCCAGGACCTTGAGATGCTTCTTACGGAGCCACTCCTTAGTTGCCCTGGCTGTGTGTTTCAGGTCGTTGTCATGCTAGAAGACCCAGCCACGACCCATCTTCAATGCTCTTACTGAGGGAAGGAGGTTGTTGGCCAAGATCTTGCAATACATGGCCCCATCCATCCTCCCCTCAATACAGTGTAGTCGTCCTGTCCCCTTTGCAGAAAATCATCCCCAAAGAATGATGTTTCCACCTCCATGCTTCACAGTTGGGATGGGGTTCTTGGGGATGTACTCATCCTTCTTCTTCCTCCAAACACGGTGAGTGGAGTTTAGACCAAAAAGCCATATGACCTTCTCCCATTCCTCCTCTGGATCATCCAGATGGTCATTGGCAAACTTCAGATGGGCCTGGACATGCGCTGCCTGGAGCAGGGGGACCTTGCGTGCGCTGCATGATTTTAATCCATGGTGGCGTAGTGTGTTACTAATGGCTTTCTTTGAGACTGTGGTCCCAGCTCTCTTCAGGTCATTGACCAAGTTCTGCCATGTAGTTTTGGGCTGATCCCTCACCTTTCTCATGATCATTGATGCCCCACAAGGTGAGATCTTGCATGGAGCTCCAGACCGAGGGTGATTGACCGTCATCTTGAACTTTTTCCATTTTCTAATAATTGCGCCAACAGTTGTTGCCTTCTCACCAAGCTGCTTGCCTATTGTCCTGTAGCCCATCCCAGCCCTGTGCAGGTCTACATTTTAACCCCTGATGTCCTTACATCCTCTCTGGACTTGGCCATTGTGGAGAGGTTGGAGTTTGTTTGATTGAGTGTGTGGACAGGTGTCTTTTATACAGGTAACGAGTTCAAACAGGTGCAGTTATTACAGGTAATGAGTGGAGAACAGGAGGGCTTCTTAAAGAAAAACTAACATGTCTGTGAGAGCCAGAATTCATACTGGTTGGTAGGTGATCAAATACTTATGTCATGCAATGAAATGCAAATTAATTACTTAAAAATCATTCAATGTGATTTTCTGGATTTTTGTTTTAGATTCCACCTCTCACAGTTCAAGTGTACCTATGATAAAATTTCAGACCTCTACATGCTTTGTAAGTAGGAAAACCTGCAAAATTGGCAGTGTATCAAATACTTGTTCTCCCCACTATAGATGTTTTTGCTGTTTGTTCTTTGTTATAGGGCCACACATATTGTAGAAGGGGTTTATCTATCCTTCTCCGTTTTGGATAGAAACCTCTTTGTGTTGTTGTTTGTTCAGTGTTTTCCAATATTCCCAGAAGTGGTTAGAGTCTATGGATTCTTCAATTACATTGAGCTGATTTCTGACGTGCTGTTCCTTCTTTTTCCGTAGTGTATTTCTATTTATTAAAAGTAGTGAAGTCGTAGACTCAGATTTTCTGGGTCTCTATGTTTTTGGTTGGATAGGTTTCTCAATTGTCATTGTTGTTCATTTTCTTCGGTTTTCAGTTTGAAATCTTTTTGATAGGGAAGCTGAGAGATCAAATATACATTTAATATTTTCTACTGCCATGTTTACACCTTCACTATTACAGTGGAACGTTTTGTCCAGGAAGTTGTCTAAAAGGGATTGAATTTGTTGTTGTTTTTTGGTAGGTTTCCACACTACATTCCTTTCATCTATAGCATTTCTTATTCAGTTCATTTGGCTTTGATGTCTCATGATTGAGTATTACTCTGTTTATGTAGACTGTGATTTTGCTGTGGTCTGATAGGGGTGTCAGTGGGCTGACTGTGAACGCTCTGAGAGACTCTGGGTTGAGGTCAGTGATAAAGTAGTCTACAGTACTACTGCCAAGAGATGAGCTATAGGTGTACCTACCATAGGAGTCCCCTCGAAGCCTACCATTGACTATGTACATACCCAGCGTGCGACAGAGCTGCAGGAGTTGTGACCTGTTTTTGTTGATTATGTTGTCGTAGTTGTGCCTGGGGGGTCATATGGGGGAGGGAATTCTGTCACCTCCAGGCAGTTGTTTGTCCTCCTTTGTGCTGAGGGTGTCAGGTTCTTGTCCGGTTCTGGCATTTAGGTCAAAAACAGACTAGTATGTCCCTGGGCCTGGAAATGATTGATCTCCCCCTCCAGGATGGAGAAGCTGTCTTCTTCATTAAAGTATGTAGTGGGGGGATATATTATATATTATATATTCTCACCGGAGGACTGTGTTGACATCATTTCCTTTTGAATTTCTAGCTGATTGTAAAATGTTCCTGTTTTGATTAATTTAATGAAGTGAGATAGGTTAGGTTAGGTAGTTAGGTCTGCTCTATACCAATTTAGCATACACTGTGAGTCCCTTCCCTGTTCCACACCTGGTAGTGTGGTGGATGGGACAATCAACTCTCTGTAACCTAGAGGGCAACCAGTGGGTCCGTCTCCTCTATACCACCCACCTGGTAGTGTGGTGGATGGGACAATCAACTCTCTGTAACCTAGAGGGCAACCAGTGGGTCCGTCTCCTCTATACCACCCACCTGGTAGTGTGGTGGATGGGACAATCAACTCTCTGTAACCTAGAGGGCAACCAGTGGGTCCGTCTCCTCTATACCACCCACCTGGTAGTGTGGTGGATGGGACAATCAACTCTCTGTAACCTAGAGGGCAACCAGTGGGTCCGTCTCCTCTATACCACCCACCTGGTAGTGTGGTGGATGGGACAATCAACTCTCTGTAACCTAGAGGGCAACCAGTGGGTCCGTCTCCTCTATACCACCCACCTGGTAGTGTGGTGGATGGGACAATCAACTCTCTGTAACCTAGAGGGCAACCAGTGGGTCCGTCTCCTCTATACCACCCACCTGGTAGTGTGGTGGATGGGACAATCAACTCTCTGTAACCTAGAGGGCAACCAGTGGGTCCGTCTCCTCTATACCACCCACCTGGTAGTGTGGTGGATGGGACAATCAACTCTCTGTAACCTAGAGGGCAACCAGTGGGTCCGTCTCCTCTATACCACCCACCTGGTAGTGTGGTGGATGGGACAATCAACTCTCTGTAACCTAGAGGGCAACCAGTGGGTCCGTCTCCTCTATACCACCCACCTGGTAGTGTGGTGGATGGGACAATCAACTCTCTGTAACCTAGAGGGCAACCAGTGGGTCCGTCTCCTCTATACCACCCACCTGGTAGTGTGGTGGATGGGACAATCAACTCTCTGTAACCTAGAGGGCAACCAGTGGGTCCGTCTCCTCTATACCACCCACCTGGTAGTGTGGTGGATGGGACTACCAGCTTTCTGTAACCTAGAGGACAACCAGTGGGTCCGTCTCCTCTATACCACCCACCTGGTAGTGTGGTGGATGGGACAATCAACTCTCTGTAACCTAGAGGGCAACCAGTGGGTCCGTCTCCTCTATACCACCCACCTGGTAGTGTGGTGGATGGGACAATCAACTCTCTGTAACCTAGAGGGCAACCAGTGGGTCCGTCTCTCTATACCACCCACCTGGTAGTGTGGTGGATGGGACAATCAACTCTCTGTAACCTAGAGGGCAACCAGTGGGTCCGTCTCCTCTATACCACCCACCTGGTAGTGTGGTGGATGGGACAATCAACTCTCTGTAACCTAGAGGGCAACCAGTGGGTCCGTCTCCTCTATACCACCCACCTGGTAGTGTGGTGGATGGGACAATCAACTCTCTGTAACCTAGAGGGCAACCAGTGGGTCCGTCTCCTCTATACCACCCACCTGGTAGTGTGGTGGATGGGACAATCAACTCTCTGTAACCTAGAGGGCAACCAGTGGGTCCGTCTCCTCTATACCACCCACCTGGTAGTGTGGTGGATGGGACTACCAGCTTTCTGTAACCTAGAGGACAACCAGTGGGTCCGTCTCCTCTATACCACCCACCTGGTAGTGTGGTGGATGGGACAATCAACTCTCTGTAACCTAGAGGGCAACCAGTGGGTCCGTCTCCTCTATACCACCCACCTGGTAGTGTGGTGGATGGGACAATCAACTCTCTGTAACCTAGAGGGCAACCAGTGGGTCCGTCTCCTCTATACCACCCACCTGGTAGTGTGGTGGATGGGACTACCAGCTTTCTGTAACCTAGAGGACAACCAGTGGGTCCGTCTCCTCTATACCACCCACCTGGTAGTGTGGTGGATGGGACTACCAGCTTTCTGTAACCTAGAGGGCAACCAGTGGGTCCGTCTCCTCTATACCATGTTTCTTGAAAGATGACTGTATTTCTGCTTTATTTGGTGAAGTCCAGGTTCCTGCTCTTCAGGCCAGATGACCTCAGGCCTTGGATATTCCAGAATGAGATAGTGAAGGCTTTGTGTTCCATTAAGTGTCCAATGTTGTTAGTCGTGTGGTTTGTCCTCTGACCAGTAGGTGTGAGAAAAGCCTGCTGAGCATCAGGTACATGCCATTGGTTTGGGTTAGTGTACGATGGGGGTTGGGCTTGTTTTCCTGCTCACAGCTTGTGCGTATGTGTGACTTCCATGTTGAGGCCCTCTTTGCGGGAATAGGGGGCATGGGGTGGGCAGGAGGGGCATAGGTCTGATCTGAGGGGGCCTAAATGGGGTGTTGGCATGGTTGACTTGGGGGGAGGGTGTTAATTGGTTGGGGTGGGGGTGTGGATGTGGCTGGTGGTGGTGTTGTGGTCTGGATGTAGGTCCTCTCGGCGTGGGTCCTCTATGTGTTTGTCCGGGGGGGGGGGGGGTGTTAATTGGTTGGGGGGGGGGTCGGAGTGTCTGTTGATCTGTTGATCCTGTGTGTGGTTTTGGGGCTGCGGTTGAGGGCGATGTCCTTTAGGGTCCGGGCGAAGGTGGGCACTGATGCCTTGTAGAGCTGGTGAAGGTTGTTCAAGTCCAGGGTGGAGTGGTGGGCCAGGTCAACATTTGGTCTTGAGGCACAGTCACGGGAAATGATTGCGTTTACCCGCTTGGTGGCAAGGTGGAAGTCTTTTCGTGGTAGCAGGGTGGAGATAGCAACTTGTGCATTAGGTGAAGTGGAAGAATATTTTTCAATCACTCCCTTGAGTGCTGTCATGTCACGTCCTGACCTTAGTTCCTTTTTTATGTCTCTGATTTCGTTTGGTTAGAGCGTGAGTTGGGGTGGGCATTCTATGTTTTGTAGTCTCGGTTTTGTATTTCTATGTGTTTGTCCTGGTATGGTTCCCAATCAGAGGCAGCTGGCAGTCGTTGTCTCTGATTGTGAACCATACTTAGGCAGCCTGTTTTCCCACTATGGGTGTGGGTAGTTGTTTTCTGTGTCTGTGTTTACCATACAGAACTGTTTCGTGTCGTTCACTCTCTTTGTTGTCTTTGGTCATTTAGTGTTCTGTTTATTTTATTAAACATCATGAACACTTACCACGCTGCACCTTGGTCCTCACCTTCTTCCACCAACGATATCTGTTACAGGCCACTCTTTCCTGCTGTGCTCTCAGGTCATTTGTGCCTGTGTGTATTATTATGTGGCTGGGTGACCCTAGTTGGTCCTCAGACAGAAAGTCTAGTGCATTCTGGGAGTTTGGACCCCAGAGTTCAGACACTCTGTACGAGAAAAAGTTTTTTTTCTTGTATATATTTCCCGTTTTAGTCCATAAGGAGTACAATCTGTGTCTTGTGTTTGTACTCAGTGGGTGTGGGGGGTTGTCAGGAGAGCTATCTGGGTGGCTGACAGAGAGGTGCTCAGAGGGGGAGGGATCCCCTGGGCTTGGGCTTCTTCATGTGTCTGTTCTGCTGTGATGTCCACCGCTCTACTGTGGTGTCGAGACTTTTGTCGGGAGCTGAGGTGGGCTGTTCTGCTGGCTTCTCTGCGGGGGTGGCCACCTCTCTAATGCATTGTTCTCTGTCACACATCATCCCCTCACCCTCTCCTCCAACACTCTGATCCTCTCCTCTAGTGCTCTGTTCTCCTGCTCCTGCTCTTTGTCTTGTAGATGTTGTCTCACTACTGTCCAGAGAGTAGATATGTCTATCTCCACCTCCAGTTCGCCAGGTCTAGTTAAGGGGGTGTTATTGTGCTGGACTGTTGTCTGGGTCTGCACTGACTGGAGTGTAATCACCTGCTGTTCCAGCTCCACCTACCTTACCACCAGCTGGGTACATTTATCCATTTCAATGAGGGAGTAGTACTCTATGCTGGGAGGTTGACTTTCCGCTTGGGGTTGCTCATCTGTGGGGTTGTATAATGAAGGTGTCTTGTCTGACCCGCTCGGGATGGGGGTATCTTTCTCAAGGGAGAGCTTCTCCTGCTGAGCTATTTATTAGATTAGGTGAAAATCCGTCTGAAACTGTTTGGGGTTGCCCTGTACCATTACTGTTCCGGAATTACAGAGATTTATATTAGCTGACTCAGAGTTCTCATTGTCTAGTATCCTGAGTTTCCCCCCATCGGTAACAATCCTCCTGTATCCTCCTGTTAACAGAGTGTGTTAATATAGCACTGTGCCATGCCAGGGGATGGTTTGTGTGGAAGATAAGGTTGCTGATGTTCCCATTTTTGTAATAGTCAGCAAAAAGTGTCTCTTGATTTTCCATAAGGAGCTTCATTTTATAATCTTTTCTTCTCTTATCATTCTTTACATGCACAGGGTATTGTATTTGAATCACCCCTGAACAGCGGGAGGCAGCTTCTAAGGCCTCTCCATTTGGTTGGAGTAGACTGTGTGACTCTCCTGCCATTGTTGGGCTCAAGGGCTTTGACACCTCTCACCTGACACGTCAGCGCTAATTGAAGTTTCATCTCTTTGTCCTGTCAAGCTTTGTAGCCTCAGCATTCAGTCCTTATAAAGTCAAATGTATCATTGTAATGTATTTTTCTTCTTGGCTTCAATAGCTCACTCAGTTCCAGGATGGTGTTTTGAGGTTTCTGTTTGTTTGCTGTATAGCTTGGGAATGACAATCCTTGGGTGTAAGGAAGCATTCCAGGTAATTATGTCCAAAATCAGGTTGTAGGTTTGGAGTTTGGATTTGGAGTGAAGGTTATTTTATGGAGGGAGGCATCCTGTATATGTCCCTGCCAAAATATCCAAGTTTATCTAACAAAAAAATCAATATTTGTTTGTAAAAACTGCCTGAAAATTGCTGGAACAAATCTGCTCATGTTCTCTCTCTCTCTCTCTCTCTGTCTCTCTCTGTCTCTCTGTGTTTGTGTTGACCTAGTGGGGTCCTGTCTCAATTCAATTCAAGGGGCTATTTTGGCATGTATTAACATTGCCAAAGCAAGTGAGGTAGATACGGCTATGCTCACTGAGTCTGTACATAGTCAAAGTTTGGGTCAGTCACAGTGGTCAGGTATTCTGCCACTGTGTACTCTCTGTTTAGGGCCAAATAGCATTCCAGTTTAATTGGGTCTAATTGTGCTCTCTCTCTCTCTCTCTCTCTCTCTCTCTCTCTCTCTCTCTCTCTCTCTCTCTCTCTCTCTCTCTCTCTCACTCTTAGTTAACCTAGTGGGGTCCTGTCTCTTTCTCACCCTCTCTCCCATCAGTTTCTCTGTCTCTTCCCCTCTCGCTCTACCCCCCTGTAACAGTCAGTCGACCAAGCAGTCTGTCCCAGTGGCTAGCTGTCCAGCACTTATCATCGCTCCCTCCTTCAGCACCCCTCCCTCCCTCCCTCCCTCCCTCCCTCCCTCCCTGTTCATCACTTATGTCATGATTATATGCTATTTGGGATGTTAATTGCTACATTAACTCAGGAACCGCACCTGTGTGAAAATCACCTCCTTTCAATTTTCTTTGTATCCCTCATTTCTTCAAGTGTTTCCTTTATTCTGGCAGTTACCTGTACATAGGGAATAGGGGCCCGTAGGATTCTGGTCTAAAGTAGTGTACTACATAGGGAATAGGGGACTGTAGGCCTCTGGTCTAAAGTAGTGCACTACATAGGGAATAGGGGCCCGTAGGATTCTGGTCTAAAGTAGTGTACTACATAGGGAATAGGGGGCCGTAGGCCTCTGGTCTAAAGTAGTGCACTACATAGGGAATAGGGGGCCGTAGCCCTCTGGTCTAAAGTAGTGTACTACATAGGGAATAGGGGCCCGTAGGATTCTGGTCTAAAGTAGTGTACTACATATGGAATAGGGGCTTGTAGGATTCTGGTCTAAAGTAGTGTACTACATAGGGATAGGATTCTGGTCTAAAGTAGTGTACTACATATGGAATAGGGGCTTGTAGGATTCTGGTCTAAAGTAGTGTACTACATAGGGAATAGGGGCCCGTAGGATTCTGGTCTAAAGTAGTGTACTACATAGGGAATAGGGGGCCGTAGGCCTCTGGTCTAAAGTAGTGTACTACATAGGGAATAGGGGACTGTAGGCCTCTGGTCTAAAGTAGTGAACTACATAGGGAATAGGGGCCCGTAGGATTCTGGTCTAAAGTAGTGTACTACATAGGGAATAGGGGCCCGTAGGCCTCTGGTCTAAAGTAGTGTACTACATAGGAAATAGGGGGCCGTAGAATTCTGGTCTAAAGTAGTGTAGTACATAGGGAATAGGGGCCCGTAGGCCTCTGGTCTAAATTAGTGTACTACATAGGGAATAGGGGACTGTAGGCCTCTGGTCTAAAGTAGTGTACTACATAGGAAATAGGGGGCCGTAGGATTCTGGTCTAAAGTAGTGTACTACATAGGGAATAGGGGCCCGTAGGCCTCTGGTCTAAAGTAGTGTACTACATAGGAAATAGGGGGCCGTAGGATTCTGGTCTAAAGTAGTGTACTACATAGGGAATAGGGGGCCGAAGGCCTCTGGTCTAAAGTAGTGTACTACATAGGAAATAGGGGCCCGTAGGATTCTGGTCTAAAGTCATGCACTACATAGGGAATAGGAGCCCGAAGGATTCTGGTCTAAAGTAGTGTACTACATAGGGAATAGGGGCCCATTTGTGACGCCTCCGATGTATCCATCAGATGTGTGACTAATTTAAAACACCATAGATTACATAGAAAGGAAACCGTAAATCGCTCTGGATAAACACTTACCTAAGATTACAACCTGCAGCTTTAGAGCTGCTGAATAGATGTTGTGGTTGTGTTATCTCAGTGGGTGGTATGTATGTCTGTCAAGGTCTTTCATCTCATATCTAGATGTAGCTGCCAGCTCTATTTTCTTCAAGATTAGATGTTGACTACACGTATATGGACCCTGGTAAAAAAGTAATGCCTCACATAGGGAATTGGATTCCATTGGGGATGTAGCCTTGATGTCCCAGTGCTTAAGAGCACAGGGCTGCTGTCTCACTCATGATCTGTAGAGCTGAATATACTGAGACCTCTACTGCCCCCTGGTGGATTGTTATGGCCGCAGTCATTATGTCTTTCTCTTTCTCCACTGTCTGGGTACTGCCTGGGTACTGCCTGGGTACTGTCTGGGTACTGCCTGGGTACTGCCTGGGTACTGCCTGGGTACTGCCTGGGTACTGTCTGGGTACTGCCTGGGTACTGTCTGGGTACTGTCTGGGTACTGCCTGGGTACTGTCTGGGTACTGCCTGGGTACTGCCTGGGTACTGTCTGGGTACTGTCTGGGTACTGTCTGCGTACTGCCTGGGTACTGTCTGGGTACTGCCTGGGTACTGCCTGGGTACTGCCTGGGTACTGTCTGGGTACTGCCTGGGTACTGCCTGGGTACTGTCTGGGTACTGCCTGGGTACTGTCTGGGTACTGTCTTGGTACTGTCTGGGTACTGTCTGGGTACTGCCTGGGTCCTGTCTGGGTCCTGTCTGGGTCCTGTCTGGGTCCTGTCTGGGTACTGTCTGGGTACTGTCTGGGTACTGCCTGGGTACTGTCTGGGTACTGCCTGGGTACTGCCTGGGTACTGTCTGGGTACTGCCTGGGTACTGCCTGGGTACTGTCTGGGTACTGCCTGGGTACTGCCTGGGTACTGTCTGGGTACTGCCTGGGTACTGTCTGGGTACTGTCTTGGTACTGTCTGGGTACTGTCTGGGTACTGCCTGGGTCCTGTCTGGGTCCTGTCTGGGTCCTGTCTGGGTCCTGTCTGGGTCCTGTCTGGGTACTGTCTGGGTACTGTCTGCGTACTGTCTTGGTACTGTCTGGGTACTCTCTGCATACTGCCTGGGTACTGACTGGGTACTGCCTGGGTGCTGTCTGGGTGCTGTCTGGGTACTGCCTGCGTACTGTCTTGGTACTGTCTGGGTACTGTCTGGGTACTGCCTGGGTACTGCCTGCATACTGCCTGGGTACTGTCTTGGTACTGTCTGGGTGCTGTCTGGGTACTGTCTGGGTACTGTCTGGGTACTGTCTGGGTACTGTCTGGGCACTGCCTGGGTGCTGTCTGGGCACTGCCTGGGTACTGCCTGGGTACTGTCTGGGTACTGTCTGGGTACTGCCTGGGTACTGTCTGGGTACTGTCTGGGTACTGCCTGGGTACTGCCTGGGTACTGCCTGGGTGCTGTCTGGGTACTGCCTGGGTGCTGTCTGGGTACTGTCTGGGTACTGCCTGGGTACTGCCTGCATACTGCCTGGGTACTGTCTTGGTACTGTCTGGGTGCTGTCTGCATACTGTCTGGGTACTGTCTGGGTACTGTCTGGGTACTGCCTGGGTGCTGTCTGGGTACTGTCTTGGTACTGTCTGGGTACTGTCTTGGTACTGTCTGGGTACTGTCTTGGTACTGTCTGGGTACTGTCTGGGTACTGCCTGGGTACTGTCTGGGTACTGTCTGGGTACTGCCTGGGTACTGCCTGGGTACTGCCTGGGTGCTGTCTTGGTACTGCCTGGGTACTGTCTGGGTACTGCCTGGGTACTGCCTGGGTACTGCCTGGGTACTGCCTGGGTGCTGTCTGGGTACTGCCTGGGTGCTGTCTGGGTACTGTCTGGGTACTGCCTGGGTACTGCCTGCATACTGCCTGGGTACTGTCTTGGTACTGTCTGGGTGCTGTCTGCATACTGTCTGGGTACTGTCTGGGTACTGCCTGGGTGCTATCTGCATACTGTATGGGTACTGCCTGGGTACTGCCTGGGTGCTGTCTGGGTACTGCCTGCATACTGCCTGCATACTGCCTGGGTACTGTCTTGGTACTGTCTGGGTGCTGTCTGCATACTGTCTGGGTACAGTCTGGGTACTGCCTGGGTACTGCCTGGGTACTGCCTGCATACTGCCTGGGTACTGTCTTGGTACTGTCTGGGTGCTGTCTGCATACTGTCTGGGTACTGTCTTGGTACTGTCTGGGTGCTGTCTGCATACTGTCTGGGTACTGTCTGGGTACTGTCTGGGTGCTGTCTGCATACTGCCTGGGCACTGTCTTGGTACTGTCTGGGTGCTGTCTGCATACTGTCTGGGTACTGTCTGGGTACTGCCTGGGTGCTGTCTGGGTACTGTCTTGGTACTGTCTGGGTACTGCCTGGGTACTGCCTGCGTACTGCCTGGGTACTGTCTTGGTACTGTCTGGGTGCTGTCTGCGTACTGTCTGGGTACTGTCTGGGTACTGTCTGGGTACTGTCTGGGTACTGCCTGGGTACTGCCTGCATACTGCCTGGGTACTGTCTTGGTACTGTCTGGGTGCTGTCTGCATACTGTCTGGGTACTGTCTGGGTACTGCCTGGGTACTGCCTGCATACTGCCTGGGTACTGCCTGGGTACTGTCTGGGTACTGCCTGGGTACTGTCTGCATACTGCCTGGGTACTTTAACAACTGGTTTAACAGACTCTCTTATCCAGAGAGACTTACAGTAGTGAGTCATTTAACAGACTCTCTGATCCAGAGAGACTTACAGTAGTGAGTCATTTAACAGACTCTCTTATCCAGAGAGACTTACAGTAGTGAGTCATTTAACAGACTCTCTTATCCAGAGAGACTTACAGTAGTGAGTCATTTAGCAGACTCTCTTATCCAGAGAGACTTACAGTAGTGAGTCATTTAGCTGACTCTCGTATCCACAGTACCCAGTACCCAGGCTTACAGTAGAGAGTCATTTAACAGACTCTCTTATCCAGAGAGACTTACAGTAGTGAGTCATTTAACAGACTCTCTTATCCAGAGAGACTTACAGCAGTGAGTCATTTAGCTGATTCTCTTATCCAGAGAGACTTACAGTAGTGAGTCATTTAACAGACTCTCTTATCCAGAGAGACTTACAGTAGAGAGTCATTTAACTGACTCTGATCCAGAGAGACTTACAGTAGTGAGTCATTTAACAGACTCTCTGATCCAGAGAGACTTACAGTAGTGAGTCATTTAACAGACTCTCTTATCCAGAGAGACTTACAGTACTGAGTCATTTAACAGACTCTCTTATTCAGAGAGACTTACAGTAGTGAGTCATTTAACAGACTCTCTTATCCAGAGAGACTTACAGTAGTGAGTCATTTAACAGACTCTCTTATCCAGAGAGACTTACAGTAGTGAGTCATTTAACAGACTCTCTTATCCAGAGAGACTTACAGTAGTGAGTCATTTAGCTGACTCTCGTATCCAGAGAGACTTACAGTAGTTAGTCATTTAACAGACTCTCTTATACAGAGAGACTTACAGTAGTGAGTCATTTAACAGACTCTCTTATACAGAGAGACTTACAGTAGTTAGTCATTTAACAGACTCTCTTATCCAGAGAGACTTACAGTAGTGAGTCATTTAGCTGACTCTCGTATCCAGAGAGACTTACAGTAGTGAGTGACTTACAGTCATGAACTACTTCTACAGAAGGATTGGACCTTTTTTTTAAATGCCTAAAATGACACACCCAAATCTAACGGCCTGTAGTTCAGGACCTGAAGCAAGCATATGCATATTCTTGATACCATTTGAAAGGAAACACGTTGAAGTTTGTGGAAATGGGAAATGAATGTAGGAGAATATAACACATTAGATCTGGTAAAAGATAATACAAAGAAATAAAAATTTTGAAATGCACGAGAAATGCCATTATGTACTATTCCAGCCCAGGTGACCTATTTAGACTTTGGCCACTAGATGGCAGCAGTGTATGTGCAAAGTTTTAGACTGATCCAATGAACCATAATGAAAGAAAAGTCATTTCATTTCAATTTAACCTGTTTTTAACTAGGCAAGCCAGTTACAAACAAATTATTATTTAAAATGCCAGTCTACAACAACCAAACCTGGATGATGCTGGGCCAGTTGTGCGCCGCCCGATGGGACTCCCAATCACGGCTGGATGTGATACAAGCCTGGAATCAAAACAAGATCTGTAGTGACGCCTCAAGCACTGAGACTCAGTGCCTTAGACGGCCTCGCCACTCGGGAGCCCAAGTCAACGAGTTCTTTATAATTCAAACAGAATGGCCTTAGTCGTGACTCAGACCTTAGGATGACCTCCTTATCTCTCCGAGGGAAAGAGTCAGGACCATAGCTGTCATGCAAAAAAGAATGACTCTTTTTCTACTGCAGTCTAAAGCACACCCTTCCTCAGTTTGATCCTAATGGCATTTTCATTAGGCTTTCAAAATACGACAGTGAGGAGCATGTTTCCACTGTGCAGTTTGTTGTAATGTAACCCTTGTGATGTCAGAATCAGAGGTCATATATATCAATCAACAATTGATTATCTTTCTACTCTGTGGTTTTCATTCACGAAATAATACCTTGTGTAAATGAACGATTCCTGCAGAGACTTGCCTCTAATTCAAACTAACTCAATGCCAATGTTACCTGTGGTCTGTAGGTTTTGTTTTCTCCCAACGAGCAGAAGGATGTTATATGTTCGATGATATAACCAGATGATCAACACATTGATTTTCCTCGTCATTATCAGAGGTCGTCCACCATGAACTCATGCATGAAATTCTAATGCATTATCGGTTATGAATGTGCTATAAACTCCTTATGTAACGTCAGGTATGGCCTACATTCAAATGAAAGCGTCAACAAGTTTTTTTCCGGGTGACCTGACCAGCAGTGCCACTAGATGGCAGTAGTGGTGTAACCTGGTATTTAGACAGTTCTGTCAGAAGGTGAAGAATGTTGATGCGGGGGGGGGGGGAGGGGGGGAGGAGGAAGAGGTCAGGTTAGATGATGCCAATCTGTATGGGGTCATCAGGGTATCTCCAGGGACACACACACACACTGTTTAGAGGGAGGTTTACCCAGGGAAGACTAGCACAAACACACATTCTTGCTTAACTAACCTTGTTGACACACAATTGATTCCATTCAAAATCCTATTTTCTCTAACCACTAACCACTATAAAACTAACCTTTACCAACAAACACTAAACCTAATTCTAAACCTAACACTAATTCTAAACCTAATTCTCAACCTAACACTAATTCTAAACCTAATTCTAAACCTATGTATTGGTTTTCTTGTGGGGAAAGAGAGGCGGACCAAAATGCAGCTTGGTTAGTTTAGTGCATCTTTAATAAAGATGAAAGTATGACGATCTACAAAACAAGAAACGTGCAAAAACCAAACCAGTCCTATCTGGTGCCACAAACACAAAGACAGGAACAATCACCCACAAAACCCAACACAAAACAGACTACCTAAATATGGTTCCCAATCAGAGACAATGACTAACACCTGCCTCTGATTGAGAACCATATCAAGCCTAACATAGAAATGGACTAACCAGACACACAACATAGAATGCCCACCCAGCTCACGTCCTGACCAACACTAAAACAAGGAAAACACACGAACGATGGTCAGAACGTGACAACCTAATTCTAAACCTAACACTAATTCTAATCCTAATTCTAAACCTAACACTAATTCTAATCCTAATTCTAAACCTCACACTAATTCTAAACCTAATTCTAAGACAGATAGACACACAAAGACACACACACACAGACACACACACACACACACACACACACACACACACACACACACACACACACACGCACGCACGCACGCACGCAGACAGACAGACAGACAGACAGACAGACAGACAGACAGACAGACAGACAGACAGACAGACAGACACACACAGACACACAGATACACAGATACAGACACACAGATACAGACACACACACACAGACACACACATACAGACACACACAGACACACACATACACACACAGACACACACATACACATACACACAGACGCACACAGACATACAGACACACTCACAGACAAACACAGCCACTCACATACACACAAAGACACACACAGACAAAGACACAGACACACAGACACAGACAGACACAGCCACTCACATACACACACAGACACACACACACACACACACACACACACACACACACACACACACACACACACACACACACACACACACAGACAGACAGACAGACAGACAGACAGACAGACAGACAGACAGACAGACAGACAGACAGACAGACACAAACGCTTTTATTATAATATTACTGTGGATTACTGCTTTGTTGCGATCCCCTGAGATGACCTGACCAATCCCATCATCCCCCTGAGATGACCTGACCAATCCCATCCTCCCCCTCCTCTTCGACACCCCAACCCCCCCAACACCTAACCATTCCCCTGTAACCCCTTCTATCTACCATACTATAACCCCCTCTAGCATAATATAACTGCCTCTACCATACTGTAACCCCCTCTACCATACTGTAACCCCCTCAACCATACTGTAACCCCCTCAACCAGACTATAACCCCCTCTACCATACTGTAACCCCCTCTACCATACTGTAACCCCCTCAACCATACTGTAACCCCCTCAACCATACTATAACCCCCTCTTCCATACTATAACCCCCTCTACCATACTATAGCCCCATATACCATACTGTAACCCCCTCTACCATACTGTAACCCCCTCAACCATACTGTAACCCCCTCTACCATACTGTAACCCCGACTACCATACTATAACTCCCTCTACCATACTATAACCCCTCTACCATACTGTAACCCCCTCAACCATACTGTAACCCCCTCTACCATACTATAACCCCCTCTACCATACTATAACCATCTCTACCATACTATAACCCCCTCTACCACACTATACCCCCCTCTACCACACTATAACCCTCTCTACCATACTTTAACCCCCTCTACCATACTGTAACCCCCTCTACCATACTGTAACCCCCTCTACCATACTGTAACCCCCTCTACCATACTGTAACCCCCTCAACCATACTATAACCCCCTCTTCCATACTGTAACCCCCTCTACCATACTATAACCCCCTCTACCATACTATAACAACCTCTACCATACTGTAACCCCCTCTACCATACTATAACCCCCTCTACCATACTGTAACTCCCTCTACCATACTATAACTTTTTTACCATACTATAACCCCCTCTGCCATACTATAACCCCCTCTACCATACTGTAACCCCCTCTACCACACTATAACCCTCTCTACCATACTCTAACCCCCTCTACCATACTATAACCCCCTCTCCCATACTATAACCCCCTCTACCATACTATAACCCCCTCAAATTCAGATCTAGACTTTGAAGCTAGTTCCATTGATTTGTTTCAAACTTCTCAGCTAAACAGGACCTGATTTATACCTGGGAGATAGGTGGTGCGTTTAATGATTAGGTAGAACCGACAACCTACACTAATCCAGATATCGTAGGGTCAGAGTTGAATACCTCTAGTCTATTACGTTCTGCTGGTAGGAAGAATCAGGACATTTAACAGCATCAGGACAGGGTGTAGAAACTTGAAGAAAGCCAAATATCACATGGGACAGGAACAAACATTCAATCCCAGAGCAGATAGGTGAGTATGTAGGACGAGGGATTGTCTCAGGGGTTGAAGTGGGTGTTCCACGGTCTGCCAGTTTCCACACTGTATTCCTTTTTAGGATAAAGGCCAAGCCTGTTTGTTTTAACATGTATTCTGCGGACAGAAAGGAATCCCTATGGTGGTTAAGAGACCTGCGCTGGATTTTATTGGGCTGTGGTGGATCAGGCCAGGAAACCAGAGTTAATACCTCTCTACCACTTCAAACACAGGCCTCTTTAATGTCATGGAGTGGAGGGGAGGTGGAGGGGAGGTGGAGGGAGGTGGAGATGGAGGTGGAAGGGGAGGGGGTGGAGTGGAGGGGGAGGTGGAGGTGGAGGTGGAAGGGGAGGGGGTGGAGGGGAGGTGGAGGTGGAGGTGGAAGGGGAGGGGGTGGGGTGGAGGGGAGGTGGGAGGGGAGGTGGAGGTGGAGTTGGAAGGGGAGGGGGTGGGGTGGAGGGGAGGTGGAGGTGGAGGTGGAAGGGGAGGGGGGTGGGGTGGAGGGGGAGGTGGAGGTGGAGTTGGAAGGGGAGGGGGTGGGGGTGGAGGGGAGGTGGAGGTGGAGGTGGAAGGGGGAGGGGGTGGGGTGGAGGGGGAGGTGGAGGTGGGAGTTGGAAGGGGAGGGGGTGGGGGGAGGTGGAGGGGAGGTGGAGGTGGAGGTGGAGGGGGGTGGAGGGGGAGGTGGCGGTGGCGGTGGAAGGGGAGGGGGGGGGTGGGGTGGAGGTGGAGGGGAGGTGGAGGTGGAGGTGGAGGGGGGTGGAGGGGGAGGTGGAGGTGGAATGGGAGGGGGTGGGGTGGAGGGAGTTGGAGGGGGAGGTGGTGGAGGGGGGGGGTGGAGGGGGAGGTGGAGGTGGTGGTGGAGGTGGTGGTGGAGGTGGAGGTGGAGGTGGAGGTGGAGGGGGAGGTGGGGGTGGAGGTGGTGGTGGAGTGGAGGGGAGGTGGAGATGGAGGGGGAGAGGGACTGGGAGGGGGGTGGAGGGGAGAGGGACTGGGAGGGGGGGTGGAGGTGGAGGTGGAGGAGGAGAGGGACTGGGAGGGGGGTGGAGGGGGGGTGGGGGTGGAGAGGGAGGTGGAGGGGGTGGTGGAGGGAGTGGGGGTGGAAGGTAGGTGGAGTTGGAGGTGGAGGGGAGGTAGGTTACAGTATGGTAGATAAAATATCTGCCTATTCCAGCTACAATAGTCAATTACAATATTAACAATGTCTACACTGTATTTCTGATCAATTTAAGGCCACATTTTCGATTTTTCACCAAACAGATATGGGACCTCTGTTTCTCTCTCTCTCTCTCTCTCTCTCTCTCTCTCTCTCTCTCTCTCTCTCTCTCTCTCTCTCTCCCTTGGTTTCACTGCTACAATGTATGACTACAGTCATTGCTGTTCTATGTGGATGAGAATCAAGGCTTGAGGGTTTTGGGGCGGAGTGCAGGGTTGTTATGTGACAATCCCAGGAAGTCTTTCTAGTCCTGCCAGCAGTAGTGGCAGCGTTTATGGGTGAGAGTTAGACTCAGTTTCTCCAGTGTTTCTTCGATGTTAATGTTTTTCTGTAAAGACAGCCATGACACATTCCCTCCATTTCCTCCTCAAGGTTGTTGTTGGAAAACCAAGCTGGTCTAGGGAATTCTCTCTCTCTCTCTCTCTCTCTCTCTCTCTCTCTCTCTCTCTCTCTCTCTCTCTCTCTCTCTCTCTCTCTCTCTACACACCCATTTTTGTCTCTTTCTCTCTCCACCTCTCTCCCAATTATATTTTCATTTTAAAGGCTTTATAGGCATGGGAAATATATTTTAACATTGCCAAAGCAATGCCACCTCTTATGTTCTCGCTCTCGCTCTCGCTCTCGCTCTCGCTCTCGCTCTCTCAATGTAAGGGCTTTATTGGCATGGTAAACATATTCACATTGCCAAAGCAAGTTCAATAAATAATAAACAATGAAAAATTAACAGTAAACATTTCACAAACACTGTGCAAGTAGTTAAACTACAAAAGGGAAAATAAATACATATGAGTTGTATATAATTATGGGTTATATCAATTTTTTCTTCTGGCAACAGGTTACATATCTTGCTGCTGTGATGACACACTGTGGTGTTTCACCCAATAGATATGGGAGTTTATCAAAATTGGATTTGTTTTCAAATTCTTTGTGGATCTGTGTAATCTGAGGAAAATATGTGTCTCTAATATCGTCATACATTGGGCAGGAGGTTAGGAAGTGTAGCTCAGTTTCCACCTCATTTTGTGGGCGGTGTGCACATTGCCTGTCTTCTCTTGAGAGTCATGTCTGCCTACTGCGGCCTTTCTCAATAGCAAGGCTATGCTCACTGAGTCTGTACATAGTAAAAGCTTTCCTTAAGTTTGGGTCAGTCACAGTGGTCAGGTATTCTGCCACTGTGTACTCTCTGTTTAGGGACAAATAGCATTCTAGTTTACTCTGTTTGTTTGGTGAATTATTTCCAATGTGTCAAGTAATTATATTTTTGTTTTCTCATGATACGTTTTGGTCGAATTGTGCTGCACTTCTGGGGCTCTGTGTGGTGTGTTTTTTTGTGAACAGAGCCCCAGGACCAGCTTGCTTAGCTTTCTCTAGGTTCATCTCTCTGTCGGTGATGGCTTTGTCATGGAATGTTTGGGAATTGCTACCTTGGTTATAGAATTGAATGTCTCTTTTCATAATTTTGATCATTAGAGGGAATCGGCCTATTTCTGCTCTGCGTGCATAATTTGAAGTTTTAAGGAGGATATTTTTGCAGAATTCTGCATGCATATTTTCAATTTGGCGTTTGTCCCATTTTGTGAAGTCTTGGTTGGTGAGCGGACCCCAGACCTCACAACCATAAAGGGCAATGGGTTCTATAACTCTTTCAAGTATTTTTAGCCAGATTCTAATTGGTATGTTGAAGTGTATGTTATTTTTGATGTCATAGAAGGCCCTTCTTGGCTTGTTTCTCAGATCGTTCACAGCTATGTGGAAGTTACCTAAGGCGCTGATGTTTAGGCTGAGGTATGTATAGTCTTTTTGTGTGCTCTAGGGCAACGGTGTCTAAAGGAATTTGTATTCGTGGTCCTGGGCTTGGACCTTTTTCTAAAACATTTTTGTCTCACTGAGATTTATTGTCAAGGCCCAGGTCTGACGGAATCTGTGCAGAAGATCTATGTGCTGCTGAAGGCCCTCCTTGGTTGGGGACAGATCTAGGTGCTACTGTAGGCCCTCCTTGGTTGGGGACAGCTCTAGGTGCTGCTTTAGGCCCTCCTTGGTTGGGGACAGCTCTAGGTGCTGCTGTAGGCCCTCCTTGGTTGGGGACAGATCTAGGTGCTGCTGTAAGCTCTCCTTGGTTGGGGACAGCTCTAGGTGCTGCTGTAGGCCCTCCTTGGTTGGGGGCAGATCGAGGTGCTGCTGTAGGCCCTCCTTGGTTGGGGACAGCTCTAGGGGCTGCTGTCGGCCCTCCTTGGTTGGGGACAGCTCTAGGGGCTGCTGTAGGCCCTCCTTGGTTGGGGACAGCTCTAGGTGCTGCTGTAGGCCCTCCTTAGCTGGGGACAGCTCTAGGTGCTGCTGTAGGCCCTCCTTGGTTGGGGACAGCTCTAGGTGCTGCTGTAGGCCCTCCTTGGTTGGGGACAGATCTATGTGCTGCTGTAAGCTCTCCTTGGTTGGGGACAGCTCTAGGTGCTGCTGTAGGCCCTCCTTGGTTTGGGAACAGATCTAGGTGCTGCTGTAAGCTCTCCTTGGTTGGGGACAGATCTAGGTGCTTCTGTAGGGCCTGTACCTTTTTCTAAAATATTTTTGTCTCACTGAGATTTACTGTCAAGGCCCAGGTCTGACGGAATCTGTGCAGAAGATCTATGTGCTGCTGTAGGCCCTCCTTGTTTGGGGACAGATCAAGGTGCTGCTGTAGGCTCTCCTTGGTTAGGGACAGATCTAGGTGCTGCTGTAGGTCCTCCTTGGTTGGGGACAGATCTAGGTGATACTGTAGGCCCTCCTTGGTTGGGGACAGATATAGGTGCTACTGTAGGCCCTCCTTGGTTGGGGACAGCTCTAGGTGCTGCTGTAGAACCTCCTTGGTTGGGGACAGCTCTAGGTGCTGCTGTTGGCCCTCCTTGGTTGGGGACAGATCTAGCTGCTGCTGTAGGCTCTCCTTGGTTAGGGACAGATCTAGGTGCTGCTGTAGGGCCTGGACCTTTTTCTAAAACATTTTTTGTCTCACTGAGATTTACTGTCAAGGCCCAGGTCTGACGGAATCTGTGCAGAAGATCTATGTGCTGCTGTAGGCCCTCCTTGGTTAGGGACAGCTCTAGCGGCTGCTGTAGGCCCTCCTTGGTTGGGGACAGCTCTAGGGGCTGCTGTAGGCACTCCTTGGTTGGGGACAGCTCTAGGGGCTGCTGTAGGCCCTCCTTGGTTGGGGACAGCTCTAGGGGCTGCTGTAGGCCCTCCTTGGTTGGGGACAGATCTAGGGGCTGCTGTAGGCACTCCTTGGTTGGGGACAGCTCTAGGGGCTGCTGTAGGCCCTCCTTGGTTGGGGACAGATATAGCGGCTGCTGTAGGCCCTCCTTGGTTGGGGACAGCTCTAGATGCTACTGTAGGTTCTCCTTGGTTGGTGACAGCTCTAGGGGCTGCTGTAGGCCCTCCTTGGTTGTGGACAGATCTAGATGCTACTGTAGGTTCTCCTTGGTTGGTGACAGCACTTGGGGCTGCTGTAGGCCCTCCTTGGTTAAGGACAGATTTAGGGGCTGCTGTAGGCCCTCCTTGGTTGGGGACAGCTCTAGGGGCTGCTGTAGGCCCACCTTGGTTGGGGACAGCTCTAGGGGCTGCTGTAGGCCCTCCTTCATTGGGGACAGCTCTAGGGGCTGCTGTAGGCCCTCCTTGGTTGGGGACAGATCTAGGGGCTGCTGTAGGCCCTCCTTGGTAGGGGACAGCTCTAGGGGCTGCTGTAGGCCCTCCTTGGTTGGGGACAGCTCTAGGGGCTGCTGTAGGCCCTCCTTGGTTGGGGACAGCTCTAGGGGCTGCTGTAAGCCCTCCTTGGTTGGGGACAGATCTAAGGGCTGCTGTAGGCCCTCCTTGGTTGGGGACAGCTCTAGGGGCTGCTGTAAGCCCTCCTTGGTTGGGGACAGATCTAAGGGCTGCTGTAGGCCCTCCTTGGTTGGGGACAGCTCTAGGGGCTGCTGTAGGCCCTCCTTGGTCGGGGACAGCTCTGTAAATTATCTTATATCTCTACGCAACGACTTTGCATTAGCTTTATGAACAGATTGTTAGGAATTATCAATTAAAGGTGGCCCTCCTTGGTTGGGGACAGCTCTAGGGGCTGCTGTAAGCCCTCCTTGGTTGGGGACAGCTCTAGGGGCTGCTGTAGGCACTCCTTGGTTGGGGACAGCTCTAGGGGCTGCTGTAGGCCCTCCTTGGTTGGGGACAGCTCTAGGGGCTGCTGTAGGCCCTCCTTGGTTGGGGACAGATCTAGGGGCTGCTGTAGGCACTCCTTGGTTGGGGACAGCTCTAGGGGCTGCTGTAGGCCCTCCTTGGTTGGGGACAGATATAGCAGCTGCTGTAGGCCCTCCTTGGTTGTGGACAGATCTAGATGCTACTGTAGGTTCTCCTTGGTTGGTGACAGCACTTGGGGCTGCTGTAGGCCCTCCTTGGTTAAGGACAGATTTAGGGGCTGCTGTAGGCCCTCCTTGGTTGGGGACAGCTCTAGGGGCTGCTGTAGGCCCACCTTGGTTGGGGACAGCTCTAGGGGCTGCTGTAGGCCCTCCTTCATTGGGGACAGCTCTAGGGGCTGCTGTCAGCTCTAGGGGCTGCTGTAGGCCCTCCTTGGTTGGGGACAGCTCTAGGGGCTGCTGTAAGCCCTCCTTGGTTGGGGACAGATCTAAGGGCTGCTGTAGGCCCTCCTTGGTTGGGGACAGCTCTAGGGGCTGCTGTAGGCCCTCCTTGGTCGGGGACAGCTCTGTAAATTATCTTATATCTCTACGCAACGACTTTGCATTAGCTTTATGAACAGATTGTTAGGAATTATCAATTAAAGGTGTGAGGAATTAATTTCCAGGTTTTTTAAATTAAAAACAGGATGCAGTGTTCTATAAATATTGTGTCAAATTAGAAAACAGCAACTATGGCTGTTCTTGCATTACTGGAAGACATTAAAAACCGTGCTTTTAGAAGGGAGAGTTTTCCGAGACCTGAATGGCTTTTTTTTTGCTTATGATGCTCCATGGCTTAAAAATCGCTAATCATCTCCCAAATGTTCTGTTAGATTTGTGCTCGGATTTAGCCCCACATCTGGAAAGGAAGACACACTGTTATCATGCCATACCCGTATCTGTCCAAATACTTTCCTCTCTGGGATTCCTCGCTACTGGGACATTCCAGAGGGAAATGGGAGACAGGTCGGGTATATCAATCACAGCCATCATTCAGCCGCATCCTGCCACAAGTGATCGAGGCGATTCTACACGTATTGCCCACGAGAAACATTAGTTTCCCCACAACAGGCGGGCAATCAAAGCCGAATTTGTCCACTCATTTAATTTCCCAGGTGTCATAGGTGCAGTCGATTGCACGCATATTGCCATACATGCACCGTTTAAAAACATGTATATGTTAACAGGAAGATGTTCCATTCATTGAATGTTCAGATCATCTGCAATGTCCGTATGCTCCAAGTGGCCAGGGTCTACGCACAATTCATTAATTCTGCACCACAGCAGAGTAGGCCTGCGTCTAGAAGCTGGTGAGAGTGGAGGTGGCTTCTCCGTGAGTTATTTTTTTTCCCAGTGTATAATAGTGTATTAACCGTGCAAAATAATGTAACACAACAGTTTTACCTTATCAGGTGACTGGGGCTATCTAGTTTTACCCTATCAGGTGACTGGGGCTGTCTAGTTTTACCCTATCAGGTGACTGGAGCTATCTAGTGTTACCCTATCAGGTGACTGGGGCTATCTAGTTTTACCCTATCAGGTGACTGGGGCTATCTAGTTTTACCCTATCAGGTGACTGGGGCTATCTAGTTTTACCCTATCAGGTGACTGGGGCTATCTAGTGTTACCCTATCAGGTGACTGGGGCTATCTAGTTTTACCCTATCAGGTGACTGGGGCTATCTAGTTTTACCCTATCAGGTGACTGGGGCTATCTAGTTTTACCCTATCAGGTGACTGGGGCTATCTAGTTTTACCCTATCAGGTGACTGGGGCTATCTAGTTTTACCCTATCAGGTGACTGGGGCTATCTAGTTTTACCCTATCAGGTGACTGGGGCTATCTAGTTTTACCCTATCAGGTGACTGGGGCTATCTAGTTTTACCCTATCAGGTGACTGGGGCTATCTAGTTTTACCCTATCAGGTGACTGGGGCTATCTAGTGTTACCCCCTATCAGGTGACTGGGGCTATCTAGTTTTACCCTATCAGGTGACTGGGGCTATCTAGTGTTACCCTATCAGGTGACTGGGGCTATCTAGTTTTACCCTATCAGGTGACTGGGGCTATCTAGTTTTACCCTATCAGGTGACTGGGGCTATCTAGTTTTACCCTATCAGGTGACTGGGGCTATCTAGTTTTACCCTATCAGGTGACTGGGGCTATCTAGTTTTACCCTATCAGGTGACTGGGGCTATCTAGTTTTACCCTATCAGGTGACTGGGGCTATCTAGTTTTACCCTATCAGGTGACTGGGGCTATCTAGTTTTACCCTATCAGGTGACTGGGGCTATCTAGTTTTACCCTATCAGGTGACTGGGGCTATCTAGTTTTACCCTATCAGGTGACTGGGGCTATCTAGTGTTACCCTATCAGGTGACTGGGGCTATCTAGTGTTACCCTATCAGGTGACTGGGGCTGTCTAGTTTTACCCTATCAGGTGACTGGGGCTATCTAGTGTTACCCTATCAGGTGACTGGGGCTATCTAGTTTTACCCTATCAGGTGACTGGGGCTATCTAGTTTTACCCTATCAGGTGACTGGGGCTATCTAGTGTTACCCTATCAGGTGACTGGGGCTATCTAGTGTTACCCTTTTACATTTTACATTTAAGTCATTTAGCAGACGCTCTTATCCAGAGCGACTTACAAATTGGTGAATTCACCTTCTGACATCAGTGGAACAGCCACTTTACAATAGTGCATCTAAATCATTTAAGGGGGGGGGTGCCCCCAGAAGGATTGCTTTATCCTATCCTAGGTATTCCTTGAAGAGGTGGGGTTTCAGGTGTCTCCGGAAGGTGGTGATTGACTCCGCTGTCCTGGCGTCGTGAGGGAGTTTGTTCCACCATTGGGGGGCCAGAGCAGCAAACAGTTTTGACTGGGCTGAGCGGGAACTGTACTTCCTCAGTGGTAGGGAGGCGAGCAGGCCAGAGGTGGATGAACGCAGTGCCCTTGTTTGGGTGTAGGGCCTGATCAGAGCCTGGAGGTACTGCGGTGCCGTTCCCCTCACAGCTCCGTAGGCAAGCACCATGGTCTTGTAGCGGATGCGAGCTTCAACTGGAAGCCAGTGGAGAGAGCGGAGGAGCGGGGTGACGTGAGAGAACTTGGGAAGGTTGAACACCAGACGGGCTGCGGCGTTCTGGATGAGTTGTAGGGTTTAATGGCACAGGCAGGGAGCCCAGCCAACAGCGAGTTGCAGTAATCCAGACGGGAGATGACAAGTGCCTGGATTAGGACCTGCGCCGCTTCCTGTGTGAGGCAGGGGCATACTCTGCGGATGTTGTAGAGCATGAACCTACAGGAACGGGCCACCGCCTTGATGTTAGTTGAGAACGACAGGGTGTTGTCCAGGATCACGCCAAGGTTCTTAGCGCTCTGGGAGGAGGAAACAATGGAGTTGTCAACCGTGATGGCGAGATCATGGAACGGGCAGTCCTTCCCCGGGAGGAAGAGCAGCTCCGTCTTGCCGAGGTTCAGCTTGAGGTGGTGATCCGTCATCCACACTGATATGTCTGCCAGACATGCAGAGATGCGATTTGCCACCTGGTCATCAGAAGGGGGAAAGGAGAAGATTAATTGTGTGTCGTCTGCATAGCAATGATAGGAGAGACCATGTGAGGTTATGACAGAGCCAAGTGACTTGGTGTATAGCGAGAATAGGAGAGGGCCTAGAACAGAGCCCTGGGGGACACCAGTGGTGAGAGCGCGTGGCGAGGAGACAGATTCTCGCCACGCCACCTGGTAGGAGCGACCTGTCAGGTAGGACGCAATCCAAGCGTGGGCCGCACCGGAGATGCCCAACTCGGAGAGGGTGGAGAGGAGGATCTGATGGTTCACAGTGTCGAAGGCAGCCGATAGGTCTAGAAGGATGAGAGCAGAGGAGAGAGAGTTAGCTTTAGCAGTGCGGAGCGCCTCCGTGATACAGAGAAGAGCAGTCTCAGTTGAATGACTAGTCTTGAAACCTGACTGATTTGGATCAAGAAGGTTATTCTGAGAGAGATAACGGGAGAGCTGGCCAAGGACGGCACGTTCAAGAGTTTTGGAGAGAAAAGAAATAAGGGATACTGGTCTGTAGTTGTTGACATCGGAGGGATCGAGTGTAGGTTTTTTCAGAAGGGGTGCAACTCTCGCTCTCTTGAAGACGGAAGGGACGTAGCCAGCGGTCAGGGATGAGTTGATGAGCGAGGTGAGCGAGGTGAGGTAAGGGAGAAGGTCTCCGGAAATGGTCTGGAGAAGAGAGGAGGGGATAGGGTCAAGCGGGCAGGTTGTTGGGCGGCCGGCCGTCACAAGAAGCGAGATTTCATCTGGAGAGAGAGGGGAGAAAGAGGTCAGAGCACAGGGTAGGGCAGTGTGAGCAGAACCAGCGGTGTCGTTTGACTTAGCAAACGAGGATCGGATGTCGTCGACCTTCTTTTCAAAATGGTTGACGAAGTCATCTGCAGAGAGGGAGGAGGGGGGGGGAGGGGGAGGAGGATTCAGAAGGGAGGAGAAGGTGGCGAAGAGCTTCCTAGGGTTAGAGGCAGATGCTTGGAATTTAGAGTGGAAGAAAGTGGCTTTAGCAGCAGAGACAGAGGAGGAAAATGTAGAGAGGAGGGAGTGAAAGGATGCCAGGTCCGCAGGGAGGCGAGTTTTCCTCCATTTCTGCTCGGCTGCCCGGAGCACTGTTCTGTGAGCTCGCAATGAGTCGTCGAGCCACGGAGCGGGAGGGGAGGACCGAGCCGGCCTGGAGGATAGGGGACATAGAGAGTCAAAGGATGCAGAAAGGGAAGAGAGGAGGGTTGAGGAGGCAGAATCAGGAGATAGGTTGGAGAAGGTATGAGCAGAGGGAAGAGATGATAGGATGGAAGAGGAGAGAGTAGCGGGTGAGAGAGAGCGAAGGTTGGGACGGCGCGATACCATCCGAGTAGGGGCAGTGTGGGAAGTGTTGGATGAGAGCGAGAGGGAAAAGGATACAAGGTAGTGGTCGGAGACTTGGAGGGGAGTTGCAATGAGGTTAGTGGAAGAACAGCATCTAGTAAAGATGAGGTCGAGCGTATTGCCTGCCTTGTGAGTAGGGGGAAGGTGAGAGGGTGAGGTCAAAAGAGGAGAGGAGTGGAAAGAAGGAGGCAGAGAGGAATGAGTCAAAGGTAGACGTGGGGAGGTTAAAGTCGCCCAGGACTGTGAGAGGTGAGCCGTCCTCAGGAAAGGAGCTTATCAAGGCATCAAGCTCATTGATGAACTCTCCGAGGGAACCTGGAGTGCGATAAATGATAAGGATATTAAGCTTGAAAGGGCTGGTAACTGTGACAGCATGGAATTCAAAGGAGGCGATAGACAGATGGGTAAGGGGAGAGAGAGAATGACCACTTGGGAGAGATGAGGATCCCGGTGCCACCACCCCGCTGACCAGAAGCTCTCGGGGTGTGCGAGAACACGTGGGCGGACGAAGAGAGAGCAGTAGGAGTAGCAGTGTTGTCTGTGGTGATCCATGTTTCCGTCAGTGCCAAGAAGTCGAGGGACTGGAGGGAGGCATAGGCTGAGATGAACTCTGCCTTGTTGGCCGCAGATCGGCAGTTCCAGAGGCTACCGGAAACCTGGAACTCCACGTGGGTCGTGCGCGCTGGGACCACCAGATTAGGGTGGCCGCGGCCACGCGGTGTGGAGCGTTTGTATGGTCTGTGCAGAGAGGAGAGAACAGGGATAGATAGACACATAGTTGACAGGCTACAGAAGAGGCTACGCTAATGCAAAGGAGATTGGAATGACAAGTGGACTACACTTATCGAATGTTCAGAACGTTAAGCTTACGTAGCAAGAATCTTATTGACTAAAATGATTGAAATGATACAGTACTGCTGGAGTAGGCTAGCTGGCAGTGGCTACGTTGTTGACACTACACTAATCAAGTCGTTCCGTCGAGTGTAATAGTTTCTACAGTGCTGCTATTCGGGGGCTAGCTGGCTAGCTAGCAGTGTTGATTACGTAACGTTACGTTAAAAGAACGACAATAGCTGGCTAGCTAACCTAGAAAATCGCTCCAGACTACACAATTGTCTTAGATACAAAGACGGCTATGTAGCTAGCTAGCTACGATCAAACAAATCAAACCGTTGGAATGTAATGAAGTGAAATGAAAATGTGATACTACCTGTGGAGCGAGGCGGAATGTTGACCGGGTTGTTGAAGTTCAATTCGGAAGACGTTGGCTAGCTGTTGGCTAGCTAGCTAGCAGTGACTAGCTGACTGGGGCTATCAGGTGACTAGTTTTACCCTATCAGGTGACTATCTATCTAGTTTTACCCTATCAGGTGACTGGGGCTATCTAGTTTTACCCTATCAGGTGACTGGGGCTATCTAGTTTTACCCTATCAGGTGACTGGGGCTATCTAGTGTTACCCTATCAGGTGACTGGGGCTATCTAGTTTTACCCTATCAGGTGACTGGGGCTATCTAGTTTTACCCTATCAGGTGACTGGGGCTATCTAGTGTTACCCTATCAGGTGACTGGGGCTATCTAGTGTTACCCTATCAGGTGACTGGGGCTATCTAGTTTTACCCTATCAGGTGACTGGGGCTATCTAGTTTTACCCTATCAGGTGACTGGGGCTATCTAGTTTTACCCTATCAGGTGACTGGGGCTATCTAGTGTTACCCTATCAGGTGACTGGGGCTATCTAGTGTTACCCTATCAGGTGACTGGGGCTATCTAGTTTTACCCTATCAGGTGACTGGGGCTATCTAGTGTTACCCTATCAGGTGACTGGGGCTATCTAGTTTTACCCTATCAGGTGACTGGGGCTGTCTAGTTTTACCCTATCAGGTGACTGGGGCTGTCTAGTTTTACCCTATCAGGTGACTGGGGCTATCTAGTTTTACCCTATCAGGTGACTGGGGCTATCTAGTTTTATCAGGTGACTGGGGCTATCAGTTTTACCCTATCAGGTGACTGGGGCTATCTAGTGTTACCCTATCAGGTGACTGGGGCTATCTAGTGTTACCCTATCAGGTGACTGGGGCTATCTAGTTTTACCCTATCAGGTGACTGGGGCTATCTAGTGTTACCCTATCAGGTGACTGGGGCTATCTAGTTTTACCCTATCAGGTGACTGGGGCTATCTAGTTTTACCCTATCAGGTGACTGGGGCTATCTAGTTTTACCCTATCAGGTGACTGGGGCTATCTAGTGTTACCCTATCAGGTGACTGGGGCTATCTAGTTTTACCCTATCAGGTGACTGGAGCTATCTAGTGTTACCCTATCAGGTGACTGGGGCTATCTAGTTTTACCCTATCAGGTGACTGGGGCTATCTAGTTTTACCCTATCAGGTGACTGGGGCTATCTAGTGTTACCCTATCAGGTGACTGGGGCTATCTAGTTTTACCCTATCAGGTGACTGGGGCTATCTAGTTTTACCCTATCAGGTGACTGGGGCTATCTAGTGTTACCCTATCAGGTGACTGGGGCTATCTAGTTTTACCCTATCAGGTGACTGGAGCTATCTAGTGTTACCCTATCAGGTGACTGGGGCTATCTAGTTTTACCCTATCAGGTGACTGGGGCTATCTAGTTTTACCCTATCAGGTGACTGGGGCTATCTAGTGTTACCCTATCAGGTGACTGGGGCTATCTAGTTTTACCCTATCAGGTGACTGGGGCTATCTAGTTTTACCCTATCAGGTGACTGGGGCTATCTAGTGTTACCCTATCAGGTGACTGGGGCTATCTAGTTTTACCCTATCAGGTGACTGGGGCTATCTAGTTTTACCCTATCAGGTGACTGGGGCTATCTAGTGTTACACTATCAGGTGACTGGGGCTATCTAGTTTTACCCTATCAGGTGACTGGGGCTATCTAGTGTTACCCTATCAGGTGACTGGGGCTATCTAGTTTTACCCTATCAGGTGACTGGGGCTATCTAGTGTTACCCTATCAGGTGACTGGGGCTATCTAGTTTACCCTATCAGGTGACTGGGGCTATCTAGTTTTACCCTATCAGGTGACTGGGGCTATCTAGTGTTACCCTATCAGGTGACTGGGGCTATCTAGTGTTACCCTATCAGGTGACTGGGGCTATCTAGTTTTACCCTATCAGGTGACTGGGGCTATCTAGTTTACCCTATCAGGTGACTGGGGCTATCTAGTGTTACCCTATCAGGTGACTGGGGCTATCTAGTGTTACCCTATCAGGTGACTGGGGCTATCTAGTTTTACCCTATCAGGTGACTGGGGCTATCTAGTTTTACCCTATCAGGTGACTGGGGCTATCTAGTTTTACCCTATCAGGTGACTGGGGCTATCTAGTGTTACCCTATCAGGTGACTGGGGCTATCTAGTGTTACCCTATCAGGTGACTGGGGCTATCTAGTTTTACCCTATCAGGTGACTGGGGCTATCTAGTTTTACCCTATCAGGTGACTGGGGCTATCTAGTTTTACCCTATCAGGTGACTGGGGCTATCTAGTGTTACCCTATCAGGTGACTGGGGCTATCTAGTGTTACCCTATCAGGTGACTGGGGCTATCTAGTGTTACCCTATCAGGTGACTGGGGCTATCTAGTTTTACCCTATCAGGTGACTGGGGCTATCTAGTTTTACCAGGTGACTATCAGGTGACTGGGGCTATCTAGTCTAGTGACTGGGGCTTACCCTATCAGGTGACTGGGGCTATCTAGTTTTACCCTATCAGGTGACTGGGGCTATCTAGTGTTACCCTATCAGGTGACTGGGGCTATCTAGTGTTACCCTATCAGGTGACTGGGGCTATCTAGTTTACCCTATCAGGTGACTGGGGCTATCTAGTGTTACCCTATCAGGTGACTGGGGCTATCTAGTTTTACCCTATCAGGTGACTGGGGCTATCTAGTTTTACCCTATCAGGTGACTGGGGCTATCTAGTTTTACCCTATCAGGTGACTGGGGCTATCTAGTGTTACCCTATCAGGTGACTGGGGCTATCTAGTGTTACCCTATCAGGTGACTGGGGCTATCTAGTTTTACCCTATCAGGTGACTGGGGCTATCTAGTGTTACCCTATCAGGTGACTGGGGCTATCTAGTTTTACCCTATCAGGTGACTGGGGCTATCTAGTGTTACCCTATCAGGTGACTGGGGCTATCTAGTTTTACCCTATCAGGTGACTGGGGCTATCTAGTGTTACCCTATCAGGTGACTGGGGCTATCTAGTGTTACCCTATCAGGTGACTGGGGCTATCTAGTTTTACCCTATCAGGTGACTGGGGCTATCTAGTGTTACCCTATCAGGTGACTGGGGCTATCTAGTTTTACCCTATCAGGTATCAGGTGACTGGGGCTATCTAGTGTTACCCTATCAGGTGACTGGGGCTATCTAGTGTTACCCTATCAGGTGACTGGGGCTATCTAGTGTTACCCTATCAGGTGACTGGGGCTATCTAGTTTTACCCTATCAGGTGACTGGGGCTATCTAGTTTTACCCTATCAGGTGACTGGGGCTATCTAGTTTTACCCTATCAGGTGACTGGGGCTATCTAGTGTTACCCTATCAGGTGACTGGGGCTATCTAGTGTTACCCTATCAGGTGACTGGGGCTATCTAGTTTTACCCTATCAGGTGACTGGGGCTATCTAGTGTTACCCTATCAGGTGACTGGGGCTATCTAGTTTTACCCTATCAGGTGACTGGGGCTATCTAGTGTTACCCTATCAGGTGACTGGGGCTATCTAGTGTTACCCTATCAGGTGACTGGGGCTATCTAGTTTTACCCTATCAGGTGACTGGGGCTATCTAGTTTTACCCTATCAGGTGACTGGGGCTATCTAGTGTTACCCTATCAGGTGACTGGGGCTATCTAGTGTTACCCTATCAGGTGACTGGGGCTATCTAGTTTTACCCTATCAGGTGACTGGGGCTATCTAGTGTTACCCTATCAGGTGACTGGGGCTATCTAGTTTTACCCTATCAGGTGACTGGGGCTATCTAGTTTTACCCTATCAGGTGACTGGGGCTATCTAGTTTTACCCTATCAGGTGACTGGGGCTATCTAGTGTTACCCTATCAGGTGACTGGGGCTATCTAGTGTTACCCTATCAGGTGACTGGGGCTATCTAGTTTTACCCTATCAGGTGACTGGGGCTATCTAGTTTTACCCTATCAGGTGACTGGGGCTATCTAGTGTTACCCTATCAGGTGACTGGGGCTATCTAGTGTTACCCTATCAGGTGACTGGGGCTATCTAGTGTTACCCTATCAGGTGACTGGGGCTATCTAGTGTTACCCTATCAGGTGACTGGGGCTATCTAGTGTTACCCTATCAGGTGACTGGGGCTATCTAGTGTTACCCTATCAGGTGACTGGGGCTATCTAGTGTTACCCTATCAGGTGACTGGGGCTATCTAGTTTTACCCTATCAGGTGACTGGGGCTATCTAGTGTTACCCTATCAGGTGACTGGGGCTATCTAGTGTTACCCTATCAGGTGACTGGGGCTAGGTGACTGGGGCTATCTAGTGTTTACCCTATCAGGTGACTGGGGCTATCTAGTTTTACCCTATCAGGTGACTGGGGCTATCTAGTTTTACCCTATCAGGTGACTGGGGCTATCTAGTGTTACCCTATCAGGTGACTGGGGCTATCTAGTGTTACCCTATCAGGTGACTGGGGCTATCTAGTGTTACCCTATCAGGTGACTGGGGCTATCTAGTTTTACCCTATCAGGTGACTGGGGCTATCTAGTGTTACCCTATCAGGTGACTGGGGCTATCTAGTTTTACCCTATCAGGTGACTGGGGCTATCTAGTGTTACCCTATCAGGTGACTGGGGCTATCTAGTTTTACCCTATCAGGTGACTGGGGCTATCTAGTGTTACCCTATCAGGTGACTGGGGCTATCTAGTGTTACCCTATCAGGTGACTGGGGCTATCTAGTTTTACCCTATCAGGTGACTGGGGCTATCTAGTGTTACCCTATCAGGTGACTGGGGCTATCTATCCCTATCAGGTGACTGGGGCTATCTAGTGTTACCCTATCAGGTGACTGGGGCTATCTAGTGTTACCCTATCAGGTGACTGGGGCTATCTAGTTTTACCCTATCAGGTGACTGGGGCTATCTAGTTTTACCCTATCAGGTGACTGGGGCTATCTAGTGTTACCCTATCAGGTGACTGGGGCTATCTAGTGTTACCCTATCAGGTGACTGGGGCTATCTAGTTTTACCCTATCAGGTGACTGGGGCTATCTAGTGTTACCCTATCAGGTGACTGGGGCTATCTAGTTTTGACCTATCTATCAGGTGACTGGGGCTATCTAGTGTTACCCTATCAGGTGACTGGGGCTATCTAGTGTTACCCTATCAGGTGACTGGGGCTATCTAGTTTTACCCTATCAGGTGACTGGGGCTATCTAGTTTTACCCTATCAGGTGACTGGGGCTATCTAGTTTTACCTATCAGGTGACTGGGGCTATCTAGTTTTACCCTATCAGGTGACTGGGGCTATCTAGTGTTACCCTATCAGGTGACTGGGGCTATCTAGTTTTATATCAGGTGACTGGGGCTATCTAGTGTTACCTATCAGGTGACTGGGGCTATCTAGTGTTACCCTATCAGGTGACTGGGGCTATCTAGTGTTACCCTATCAGGTGACTGGGGCTATCTAGTTTTACCCTATCAGGTGACTGGGGCTATCTAGTGTTACCCTATCAGGTGACTGGGGCTATCTAGTTTTACCCTATCAGGTGACTGGGGCTATCTAGTTTTACCCTATCAGGTGACTGGGGCTATCTAGTTTTACCCTATCAGGTGACTGGGGCTATCTAGTGTTACCCTATCAGGTGACTGGGGCTATCTAGTGACTTTACCCTATCAGGTGACTGGGGCTATCTAGTTTTACCCTATCAGGTGACTGGGGCTATCTAGTGTTACCCTATCAGGTGACTGGGGCTATCTAGTTTTACCCTATCAGGTGACTGGGGCTATCTAGTGTTACCCTATCAGGTGACTGGGGCTATCTAGTTTTACCCTATCAGGTGACTGGGGCTATCTAGTGTTACCCTATCAGGTGACTGGGGCTATCTAGTTTTACCCTATCAGGTGACTGGGGCTATCTAGTGTTACCCTATCAGGTGACTGGGGCTATCTAGTTTTACCCTATCAGGTGACTGGGGCTGTCTAGTTTTACCCTATCAGGTGACTGGGTCTATCTAGTTTTACCCTATCAGGTGACTGGGGCTATCTAGTGTTACCCTATCAGGTGACTGGGGCTATCTAGTTTACCCTATCAGGTGACTGGGGCTATCTAGTTTTACCCTATCAGGTGACTGGGGCTATCTAGTTTTACCCTATCAGGTGACTGGGGCTATCTAGTGTTACCCTATCAGGTGACTGGGGCTATCTAGTGTTACCCTATCAGGTGACTGGGGCTATCTAGTTTTACCCTATCAGGTGACTGGGGCTATCTAGTTTTACCCTATCAGGTGACTGGGGCTATCTAGTTTACCCTATCAGGTGACTGGGGCTATCTAGTTTTACCCTATCAGGTGACTGGGGCTATCTAGTGACTTACCCCTATCAGGTGACTGGGGCTATCTAGTTTTACCTATCAGGTGACTGGGGCTATCTAGTGTTACCCTATCAGGTGACTGGGGCTATCTAGTGTTACCCTATCAGGTGACTGGGGCTATCTAGTTTTACCCTATCAGGTGACTGGGGCTATCTAGTTTTACCCTATCAGGTGACTGGGGCTATCTAGTGTTACCCTATCAGGTGACTGGGGCTATCTAGTGTTACCCTATCAGGTGACTGGGGCTATCTAGTTTTACCCTATCAGGTGACTGGGGCTATCTAGTTTTACCCTATCAGGTGACTGGGGCTATCTAGTTTTACCCTATCAGGTGACTGGGGCTATCTAGTGACTTACCCTATCAGGTGACTGGGGCTATCTAGTTTTACCCTATCAGGTGACTGGGGCTATCTAGTTTTACCCTATCAGGTGACTGGGGCTATCTAGTGTTACCCTATCAGGTGACTGGGGCTATCTAGTTTTACCCTATCAGGTGACTGGGGCTATCTAGTTTTACCCTATCAGGTGACTGGGGCTATCTAGTGTTACCCTATCAGGTGACTGGGGCTATCTAGTTTTACCCTATCAGGTGACTGGGGCTATCTAGTGTTACCCTATCAGGTGACTGGGTCTATCTAGTTTTACCCTATCAGGTGACTGGGGCTATCTAGTTTTACCCTATCAGGTGACTGGGGCTATCTAGTTTTACCCTATCAGGTGACTGGGGCTATCTAGTTTTACCCTATCAGGTGACTGGGGCTATCTAGTTTTACCCTATCAGGTGACTGGGGCTATCTAGTGTTACCCTATCAGGTGACTGGGGCTATCTAGTGTTACCCTATCAGGTGACTGGGGCTATCTAGTTTTACCCTATCAGGTGACTGGGGCTATCTAGTTTTACCCTATCAGGTGACTGGGGCTATCTAGTGTTACCCTATCAGGTGACTGGGGCTATCTAGTTTTACCCTATCAGGTGACTGGGGCTATCTTGTGTTAACCTATCAGGTGACTGGGGCTATCTAGTTTTACCCTATCAGGTGACTGGGGCTATCTAGTGTTAACCTATCAGGTGACTGGGGCTGTCTAGTTTTACCCTATCAGGTGACTGGGGCTATCTAGTTTTACCCTATCAGGTGACTGGGGCTATCTAGTTTTACCCTATCAGGTGACTGGGGCTATCTAGTTTTACCCTATCAGGTGACTGGGGCTATCTAGTTTTACCCTATCAGGTGACTGGGGCTATCTAGTTTTACCCTATCAGGTGACTGGGGCTATCTAGTTTTACCCTATCAGGTGACTGGGGCTATCTAGTGTTACCCTATCAGGTGACTGGGGCTATCTAGTTTTACCCTATCAGGTGACTGGGGCTATCTAGTTTTACCCTATCAGGTGACTGGGGCTATCTAGTGTTACCCTATCAGGTGACTGGGGCTATCTAGTTTTACCCTGATCAGGTGACTGGGGCTATCTAGTTTTACCCTATCAGGTGACTGGGGCTATCTA
Source organism: Oncorhynchus masou masou (assembly GCF_036934945.1). NCBI lineage: Eukaryota > Metazoa > Chordata > Actinopteri > Salmoniformes > Salmonidae > Oncorhynchus > Oncorhynchus masou. The sequence goes on from NC_088229.1 coordinate 76,192,721, forward strand.
GTGTTACCCTATCAGGTGACTGGGGCTATCTAGTTTTACCCTATCAGGTGACTGGGGCTATCTAGTGTTACCCTATCAGGTGACTGGGTCTATCTAGTTTTACCCTATCAGGTGACTGGGGCTATCTAGTTTTACCCTATCAGGTGACTGGGGCTATCTAGTTTTACCCTATCAGGTGACTGGGGCTATCTAGTTTTACCCTATCAGGTGACTGGGGCTATCTAGTTTTACCCTATCAGGTGACTGGGGCTATCTAGTGTTACCCTATCAGGTGACTGGGGCTATCTAGTGTTACCCTATCAGGTGACTGGGGCTATCTAGTTTTACCCTATCAGGTGACTGGGGCTATCTAGTTTTACCCTATCAGGTGACTGGGGCTATCTAGTTTTACCCTATCAGGTGACTGGGGCTATCTAGTTTTACCCTATCAGGTGACTGGGGCTATCTAGTGTTACCCTATCAGGTGACTGGGGCTATCTAGTTTTACCCTATCAGGTGACTGGGGCTATCTAGTGTTAACCTATCAGGTGACTGGGGCTATCTAGTTTTACCCTATCAGGTGACTGGGGCTATCTAGTTTTACCCTATCAGGTGACTGGGGCTATCTAGTTTTACCCTATCAGGTGACTGGGGCTATCTAGTTTTACCCTATCAGGTGACTGGGGCTATCTAGTTTACCCTATCAGGTGACTGGGGCTATCTAGTGTTACCCTATCAGGTGACTGGGGCTATCTAGTTTACCTATCAGGTGACTGGGGCTATCTAGTTTTACCCTATCAGGTGACTGGGGCTATCTAGTGTTACCCTATCAGGTGACTGGGGCTATCTAGTTTTACCCTATCAGGTGACTGGGGCTATCTAGTTTTACCCTATCAGGTGACTGGGGCTATCTAGTTTTACCCTATCAGGTGACTGGGGCTATCTAGTGTTACCCTATCAGGTGACTGGGGCTATCTAGTTTTACCCTATCAGGTGACTGGGGCTATCTAGTTTTACCCTATCAGGTGACTGGGGCTATCTAGTTTTACCCTATCAGGTGACTGGGGCTATCTAGTTTTACCCTATCAGGTGACTGGGGCTATCTAGTGTTACCCTATCAGGTGACTGGGGCTATCTAGTTTACCCTATCAGGTGATCAGGTGACTGGTGGGGGCTATCTAGTTTTTACCCTATCAGGTGACTGGGGCTATCTAGTTTACCCTATCAGGTGACTGGGGCTATCTAGTTTTTACCCTATCAGGTGACTGGGGCTATCTAGTTTTACCCTATCAGGTGACTGGGGCTATCTAGTTTTACCCTATCAGGTGACTGGGGCTATCTAGTTTTACCCTATCAGGTGACTGGGGCTATCTAGTTTACCCTATCAGTGACTTATCTAGTTTTACCCTATCAGGTGACTGGGGCTATCTAGTTTTACCCTATCAGGTGACTGGGGCTATCTAGTTTTACCCTATCAGGTGACTGGGGCTATCTAGTTTTACCCTATCAGGTGACTGGGGCTATCTAGTTTTACCCTATCAGGTGACTGGGGCTATCTAGTTTACCCTATCAGGTGACTGGGGCTATCTAGTGTTACCCTATCAGGTGACTGGGGCTATCTAGTTTTACCCTATCAGGTGACTGGGGCTATCTAGTGTTACCCTATCAGGTGACTGGGGCTATCTAGTTTTACCCTATCAGGTGACTGGGGCTATCTAGTTTTACCCTATCAGGTGACTGGGGCTATCTAGTTTTACCCTATCAGGTGACTGGGGCTATCTAGTTTTACCCTATCAGGTGACTGGGGCTATCTAGTTTTACCCTATCAGGTGACTGGGGCTATCTAGTTTTACCCTATCAGGTGACTGGGGCTATCTAGTTTTACCCTATCAGGTGACTGGGGCTATCTAGTTTTACCCTATCAGGTGACTGGGGCTATCTAGTTTACCCTATCAGGTGACTGGGGCTATCTAGTTTTACCCTATCAGGTGACTGGGGCTATCTAGTTTTACCCTATCAGGTGACTGGGGCTATCTATCAGGTGACTGGGGCTATCTAGTTTTACCCTATCAGGTGACTGGGGCTATCTAGTTTTACCCTATCAGGTGACTGGGGCTATCTAGTTTTACCCTATCTATCAGGTGACTGGGGCTATCTAGTTTTACCCTATCAGGTGACTGGGGCTATCTAGTTTTACCCTATCAGGTGACTGGGGCTATCTAGTTTTACCCTATCAGGTGACTGGGGCTATCTAGTTTTACCCTATCAGGTGACTGGGGCTATCTAGTGTTACCCTATCAGGTGACTGGGGCTATCTAGTTTTACCCTATCAGGTGACTGGGGCTATCTAGTTTTACCCTATCAGGTGACTGGGGCTATCTAGTGTTACCCTATCAGGTGACTGGGGCTATCTAGTTTTACCCTATCAGGTGACTGGGGCTATCTAGTTTTACCCTATCAGGTGACTGGGGCTATCTAGTTTTACCCTATCAGGTGACTGGGGCTATCTAGTTTTACCCTATCAGGTGACTGGGGCTATCTAGTTTTACCCTATCAGGTGACTGGGGCTATCTAGTGTTACCCTATCAGGTGACTGGGGCTATCTAGTTTTACCCTATCAGGTGACTGGGGCTATCTAGTGTTACCCTATCAGGTGACTGGGGCTATCTAGTTTTACCCTATCAGGTGACTGGGGCTATCTAGTGTTACCCTATCAGGTGACTGGGGCTATCTGGGGTGACTGGGGCTATCTAGTGTTACCCTATCAGGTGACTGGGGCTATCTAGTGTTACCCTATCAGGTGACTGGGGCTATCTGGGGCTATCAGGTGACTGGGGCTATCTAGTACCCTATCAGGTGACTGGGGCTATCTAGTGTTACCCTATCAGGTGACTGGGGCTATCTAGTTTTACCCTATCAGGTGACTGGGGCTATCTAGTGTTACCCTATCAGGTGACTGGGGCTATCTAGTGTTACCCTATCAGGTGACTGGGGCTATCTAGTGTTACCCTATCAGGTGACTGGGGCTATCTAGTTTTACCCTATCAGGTGACTGGGGCTATCTATCAGGTGACTTACCCTATCAGGTGACTGGGGCTATCTAGTGTTACCCTATCAGGTGACTGGGGCTATCTAGTGTTACCCTATCAGGTGACTGGGGCTATCTAGTTTTACCCTATCAGGTGACTGGGGCTATCTAGTGTTACCCTATCAGGTGACTGGGGCTATCTAGTTTTACCCTATCAGGTGACTGGGGCTATCTAGTGTTACCCTATCAGGTGACTGGGGCTATCTAGTTTACCCTATCAGGTGACTGGGGCTATCTAGTTTTACCCTATCAGGTGACTGGGGCTATCTAGTGTTACCCTATCAGGTGACTGGGGCTATCTAGTTTTACCCTATCAGGTGACTGGGGCTATCTAGTGTTACCCTATCAGGTGACTGGGGCTATCTAGTTTTACCCTATCAGGTGACTGGGGCTATCTAGTTTTACCCTATCAGGTGACTGGGGCTATCTAGTTTTACCCTATCAGGTGACTGGGGCTATCTAGTGTTACCCTATCAGGTGACTGGGGCTATCTAGTGTTACCCTATCAGGTGACTGGGGCTATCTAGTTTTACCCTATCAGGTGACTGGGGCTATCTAGTGTTACCCTATCAGGTGACTGGGGCTATCTAGTTTTACCCTATCAGGTGACTGGGGCTATCTAGTTTACCCTATCAGGTGACTGGGGCTATCTAGTTTTACCCTATCAGGTGACTGGGGCTATCTAGTGTTACCCTATCAGGTGACTGGGGCTATCTAGTTTTACCCTATCAGGTGACTGGGGCTATCTAGTGTTACCCTATCAGGTGACTGGGGCTATCTAGTTTTACCCTATCAGGTGACTGGGGCTATCTAGTGTTTACCCTATCAGGTGACTGGGGCTATCTAGTTTTACCCTATCAGGTGACTGGGGCTATCTAGTTTTACCCTATCAGGTGACTGGGGCTATCTAGTGTTACCCTATCAGGTGACTGGGGCTATCTAGTTTTACCCTATCAGGTGACTGGGGCTATCTAGTTTTACCCTATCAGGTGACTGGGGCTATCTAGTGTTACCCTATCAGGTGACTGGGGCTATCTAGTTTACCCTATCAGGTGACTGGGGCTATCTAGTTTTACCCTATCAGGTGACTGGGGCTATCTAGTTTTACCCTATCAGGTGACTGGGGCTATCTAGTTTTACCCTATCAGGTGACTGGGGCTATCTACTGGGGCTATCTAGTTTTACCCTATCAGGTGACTGGGGCTATCTAGTTTTACCCTATCAGGTGACTGGGGCTATCTAGTTTACCCTATCAGGTGACTGGGGCTATCTAGTTTTACCCTATCAGGTGACTGGGGCTATCTAGTTTTACCCTATCAGGTGACTGGGGCTATCTAGTTTTACCCTATCAGGTGACTGGGGCTATCTAGTGTTACCCTATCAGGTGACTGGGGCTATCTAGTTTTACCCTATCAGGTGACTGGGGCTATCTAGTTTTACCCTATCAGGTGACTGGGGCTATCTAGTTTTACCCTATCAGGTGACTGGGGCTATCTAGTTTTACCCTATCAGGTGACTGGGGCTATCTAGTTTTACCCTATCAGGTGACTGGGGCTATCTAGTTTTACCCTATCAGGTGACTGGGGCTATCTAGTTTTACCCTATCAGGTTACCCTATCAGGTGACTGGGGCTATCTAGTTTTACCCTATCAGGTGACTGGGGCTATCTAGTTTTACCCTATCAGGTGACTGGGGCTATCTAGTTTTACCCTATCAGGTGACTGGGGCTATCTAGTTTTACCCTATCAGGTGACTGGGGCTATCTAGTTTACCCTATCAGGTGACTGGGGCTATCTAGTGTTACCCTATCAGGTGACTGGGGCTATCTAGTTTTACCCTATCAGGTGACTGGGGCTATCTAGTTTTACCCTATCAGGTGACTGGGGCTATCTAGTTTTACCCTATCAGGTGACTGGGGCTATCTAGTGTTACCCTATCAGGTGACTGGGGCTATCTAGTTTTACCCTATCAGGTGACTGGGGCTATCTAGTTTTACCCTATCAGGTGACTGGGGCTATCTAGTTTTACCCTATCAGGTGACTGGGGCTATCTAGTTTTACCCTATCAGGTGACTGGGGCTATCTAGTTTTACCCTATCAGGTGACTGGGGCTATCTAGTTTTACCCTATCAGGTGACTGGGGCTATCTAGTTTTACCCTATCAGGTGACTGGGGCTATCTAGTTTTACCCTATCAGGTGACTGGGGCTATCTAGTGTTACCCTATCAGGTGACTGGGGCTATCTAGTGTTACCCTATCAGGTGACTGGGGCTATCTAGTTTTACCCTATCAGGTGACTGGGGCTGTCTAGTTTTACCCTATCAGGTGACTGGGGCTGTCTAGTTTTACCCTATCAGGTGACTGGGGCTATCTAGTGTTACCCTATCAGGTGACTGGGGCTATCTAGTGTTACCCTATCAGGTGACTGGGGCTATCTAGTTTTACCCTATCAGGTGACTGGGGTGACTGGGGCTATCTAGTTTTACCCTATCAGGTGACTGGGGTGACTATCTAGTGTTACCCTATCAGGTGACTGGGGCTATCTAGTTTTACCCTATCAGGTGACTGGGGCTATCTATTACCCTATCAGGTGACTGGGGCTATCTAGTGTTACCCTATCAGGTGACTGGGGCTATCTAGTTTTACCCTATCAGGTGACTGGGGCTATCTAGTTTTACCCTATCAGGTGACTGGGGCTATCTAGTGTTACCCTATCAGGTGACTGGGGCTATCTATCAGTGACTTACCCTATCAGGTGACTGGGGCTATCTAGTTTTACCCTATCAGGTGACTGGGGCTATCTAGTGTTACCCTATCAGGTGACTGGGGCTATCTAGTGTTACCCTATCAGGTGACTGGGGCTATCTAGTTTTACCCTATCAGGTGACTGGGGTGACTGGGGCTATCTAGTGTTACCCTATCAGGTGACTGGGGCTATCTAGTGTTACCCTATCAGGTGACTGGGGCTATCTAGTGTTACCCTATCAGGTGACTGGGGCTATCTAGTGTTACCCTATCAGGTGACTGGGGCTATCTAGTGTTACCCTATCAGGTGACTGGGGCTATCTAGTGTTACCCTATCAGGTGACTGGGGCTATCTAGTGTTACCCTATCAGGTGACTGGGGCTATCTAGTTTTACCCTATCAGGTGACTGGGGCTATCTAGTTTTACCCTATCAGGTGACTGGGGCTATCTAGTTTTACCCTATCAGGTGACTGGGGCTATCTAGTTTTACCCTATCAGGTGACTGGGGCTATCTAGTTTTACCCTATCAGGTGACTGGGGCTATCTAGTTTTACCCTATCAGGTGACTGGGGCTATCTAGTTTTACCCTATCAGGTGACTGGGGCTATCTAGTTTTACCCTATCAGGTGACTGGGGCTATCTAGTTTTACCCTATCAGGTGACTGGGGCTATCTAGTTTTACCCTATCAGGTGACTGGGGCTATCTAGTTTTACCCTATCAGGTGACTGGGGCTATCTAGTGTTACCCTATCAGGTGACTGGGGCTATCTAGTTTTACCCTATCAGGTGACTGGGGCTATCTAGTTTTACCCTATCAGGTGACTCTAGGCTATCTGACTGGGTCTAGTTTACCCTATCAGGTGACTGGGGCTATCTAGTTTTACCCTATCAGGTGACTGGGTCTATCTAGTTTTACCCTATCAGGTGACTGGGGCTATCTAGTGTTACCCTATCAGGTGACTGGGGCTATCTAGTGTTACCCTATCAGGTGACTGGGGCTATCTAGTTTTACCCTATCAGGTGACTGGGGCTATCCACTGAAAACGTGGCTTCTCACTCCCAGCCAGCAGAGGAAATGCGCTACAATTTGAGGTACGGCAGATCAAGGTCAGCTGTGGGTCATCGGACTGCTAAAGGGCAGGTGGTGTTGCCTTGATGCGTTCGGTGGAAAACTCCTCTACAAGCCAGAGAAGGTAACTTAATTTAATAAAAATACAAAACTTAAATTTTGTTTTAAAATAGGTCAACATATACCAACATTTTCTATTTCTATTTGTATTGAAATTGAACACCAAAAGGTTCCGGCCAAATAGCTGATAACAGTTTTTAACTTGGACCTATGTTTACTGAGATGTCCCCTTGAAGCTTGTTCATTGTGTAGTGATGCTAGTGTAAATGACTGGAATTAGCCGATGCATATCTTTTCCACTAGCATCGCAAAAAAATGTGAACAGATTTCAAGGGGACATCTGAGTAACTGTAGTGCCCATTAGTAGTGCAAGTTTGTTTGACAAAAACATTGTGGTGTGCAATTTCAAACCTCAATTTAAAATGTTGGTCTGTTTTAAGAATGAATGGTTTCCCTCCCCAATCAGAGTTGACAGGCATAATACTGGCATGTGGTGTGCTCCACAACATAGCCCTGAGGCATGGTATTGAAATGGATGCGGAGATTAGTATGGACTCCCAAGAGCCTCCTAACCCCAATGCTGCAGTGAGAAGGAGGCGGCAGCTTATACAGAGATTGGTGGTAAGAAAAAGACAGACAATATACAAAGTATAGGTTTTTTATTCATGTTGTGGGAAACGTACAACAGTTGTATTATGTAAATTAATCAAAACCCTGTGTATTCTTCCCGAGTTCAGTCACAATCTGCCAAACCAATGTGTTCAACTCCTTCTGGGTTTGCAGGACTGAGGGGTCAACATGCGAACTGTAGACGTGGACGCGCAACTGTGGATGGACTCTCGACACCTGTGGCCAAACATTCCCCCTCACTCCTGGAATCTGCGACGCTTTGGAACCGGGGCCTCACGGACTCCATCCCGGGGCACGGACACAGATGTGGACGGAGCCTCGACACCTGTGGCCAAACATTCCCCCTCACTCCTGGAACCTGCGGGTCTGCTACGCTTTGGAACCGGGGCCTCACGGACTCCATCCCGGGGCACGGACACAGATGTGGACGGAGCCTCGACACCTGTGGCCAAACATTCCCCCTCACTCCTGGAACCTGCGGGTCTGCGACGCTTTGGAACCGGGGCCTCACGGACTCCATCCCGGGGCACGGACACAGATGTGGACGGAGCCTCGACACCTGTGGCCAAACATTCCCCCTCACTCCTGGAACCTGCGGGTCTGCGACGCTTTGGAACCGGGGCCTCACGGACTCCATCCCGGGGCACGGACACAGATGTGGATGGACCCTCGACACCTGTGGCCAAACCTTTCCCCACTCTTGGCACCTGCTGTTTTTGGAGCCTCACACACTTTATCCCTGGGTGGAGGGCACACCGTCTTCAATGTAGCTTCCCTTGGTGGATGGGATTTCCCGTTTCTACGTGAATAAAATAATAAAATACATCAGCACATGTCTTGTATCAACTTCCACATTCTCTTAATTACTTACCGTGATCCAGTCATGGAGGTTTCACACTTGACTTCACCGTTTCCAATGTTACCAGTAAAGTTACCGCTAATGTAAAATGTAAAAGTTGATATTAAACCATATATAAAATTTAAAGAAAGCAGAAAAGAAAAATAGAAGAAACTCACCTTTTTTGAAACATTCACTGTCGCCGTTGGAGCATGTGCCAGTGTATGTGCTTTCCCCAATGATTGCTTATTCCATCAGCCACAGTTTCTGTCTTGCTAGTCCATTTGGGCTCCCCACCTCGTTCACTGAGTGACCCCCTCCCGTTGCGGTGACTTAATGCCGCTGATATGTACAGTTTCTGTCTTGCTGCCCCACCTCGTTCACTGCAACGGTGACAGTTTCTTTTGCTGCCCCACCTTCACTGCGGTGAGTTTAAGTCTTGCTGCCCCACCTCGACTGCATGACAGTTTCTGTATTCACTGATGACAGTTTCTGTCACACTGTTTTCTGTCTTGCTGCCCCACCTCGTTCACTGAGGCGGTGACAGTTTCTGTCTTGCTGCCCCACCTCGTTCACTGAGGCGGTGACAGTTTCTGTCTTGCTGCCCCACCTCGTTCACTGCAACGGTGACAGTTTCTGTCTTGCTGCCCCACCTCGTTCACTGAGGCGGTGACAGTTTCTGTCTTGCTGCCCCACCTCGTTCACTGAGGCGGTGACAGTTTCTGTCTTGCTGCCCCACCTCGTTCACTGCAACGGTGACAGTTTCTGTCTTGCTGCCCCACCTCGTTCACTGAGGCGGTGACAGTTTCTGTCTTGCTGCCCCACCTCGTTCACTGCAACGGTGACAGTTTCTGTCTTGCTGCCCCACCTCGTTCACTGAGGCGGTGACAGTTTCTGTCTTGCTGCCCCACCTCGTTCACTGTTTCTGTCTTGCTGCCCCACTGTTCACTGAGGCGGTGACAGTTTCTGTCTTGCTGCCCCACCTCGTTCACTGAGGCGGTGACAGTTTCTGTCTTGCTGCCCCACCTCGTTCACTGAGGCGGTGACAGTTTCTGTCTTGCTGCCCCACCTCGTTCACTGCAGCGGTGACAGTTTCTGTCTTGCTGCCCCACCTCGTTCACTGAGGCGGTGACAGTTTCTGTCTTGCTGCCCCACCTCGTTCACTGCAGCGGTGACAGTTTCTCTCCCAAGATCCCTGTTTGGCTTTGTTTGTCTATTTAGTCCACCAAATAATACTTGTTGCCTATTTTCAATCTCCTCGACCGACGCCGTGATCTCCTTTTCCAGAACGTGTTTTCCCCTGTTTTAGTCTATGGCTGACAGAATTCTATAGGGGGACATCGCTGATTGCAAGGCACGTTCAGGTGACATAAATTTTAAGATAATTTGAGATTTATAGATCACAGGTTTGAGTAAAATAATACTTGTTACAAATGGGCTTTTTAGTCTTAGAACTATAGGGGGACATGCGTAAGCAAGGTTTTTATGCTTTATAGATCAGTGATAAGTTACAAATTTTATGAATTGAACATAAGCACACCGTCGGAAATTATCTTACGACTAAGTTCAAGTATAGAAAAAGTGTAATAAAAAAAGAAAAGTTCAAGTATAAATCTAAGAACGTTTTTATAAATTAACGTTAGACATTTGGCTTCAGATTCTAGTGACGCATAAGATCTAGGTGCTCTAGGTGATCTAGGCCCTCCTTGGTTGGTGACAGAAGCACCAGATCATCAGCATACAGCAGACATTTGACTTCAGATTCTAGTAGGTTGATGCCGGGTGCTGCAGACTGTTCTAGTGACCTCACCAATTTGTTGATATATATATGTTGAATAGGGTGGGGCTTAAGATGCATCACTGTCTCACCCCACAGCCCTGTTGAAAGAAATGTGTGTATTTTTTGCCAACTTTAACCGCAAACTTGCTGTTTGTGTACATGGGATTGTATAATGTTGCATGTTTTTTCCCCAACCAGATGACTTGACACATTTATGAAACTACTTATTCCAGTTACTAACAAGCACCCGATAAGACAATGGCTGTAAAGACTGTTAAATCCTCAGTGGAGGAAATGAAACATCTTACGGTTGAGAGGGAGGAGGCAAAAGGTACATTAATAACAATAAACTACACTGTGAAGCAAATATAAATGATAAAGAATGATAGTAAAAAGCTTTGGGTCAACCTAAATGACCTTTAAAAAAAGGCAACTTGAATTTTTCATTTATTGAATCAGAATCAGCTCACTCATCGCAAACTACTTTAATTACTTTTTCATTGGCAAGGTTAGCAAACTTAGGGATGACATGCCAGCAACAAACGATGACACATCTTAGTATATCAGACCAAATTATGAAAGACAAGAACTTTTGAATTCCATAAAGTCAGTGTGGAAGTGGCGAAAACAAAGTATTGCTGCCTATCAACAATGACAAGCCACCGGGCAACAACAGGACAATCTGGATGGGAAATACAGAGGATAATACATATGCCACATCTATCAACAATGACAAGCCACCGGGCAACAACAGGACAATCTGGACGGGAAATACAGAGGATAGACCATATTACATATTTTTTTAATTTTACCTTTATTTAACTAGGCAAGTGAGTTAAGAACAAAATCTTATTTTCAATGACGGCCTGGGAACAGTGGGTTAACTGCCTGTTCAGGGGCAGAACGACAGATTTGTACCGTGTAAGCTCGGGGATTTGAACATGCAACCTTTTGGTCACTAGTCCAATGCTCTAACCACTAGGCTATCCTGCCACCCCATATGCCACAGCTTCAATTTAATCCTAGTAGAAAGTGTGTCAGGCCTGGAGGGAAGCTAAAGTCATCCCGCTACCCAAGAATAGTAAAGCTCCCTTTACTGGCTCAAATAGAAAACCAATCAGCCTGTTACCACGCCTTAGTAAACTTCTGGAAACAATTGTGTTTGACCAGAAACAATATTAGTTTACAGTAAACAAGTAGACAACAGACTTTCAGCACGCTTATAGGGACGTACACTCAACAAGCACAGCACTTACATAAATGACTGATGATTGGCTGAGGAAAATTGCTGAAAAAATGCTTGTGGGGGCTGTCTTGTCAGACTTTAGTGCAGCTTTTGACATTATTGATCATAGTCTGCTGCTGGAAAAACATGTGTGTTATATCTTCACAACCCCTGCTATAATGTGGATGAACAGTTACTTGTCTAACAGAACACAGAGGGTGTTTTTTAATGGAAGCCTCTCAAATATAATCCTGTTAGAATCAGGAATTCCCCGGGGTAGCTGTTTAGGCCCCTTGCTTTTTTCAAATATAACTAACGACATGCCACTGACTTTGAGTGAAACCAGAGTGTCTATGTATACGGATGACTCAACACTATACCCGTCAGCTACTACAGCGACTGAAATGACTGCAACACTCAACAAAGAGCTGCAGTTAGTTTCAGAGTGGGTGGCAAGGAATAAGTCAGCCCTAAATATTTCCAGTGTGTTTTGGCAGCCCTTAACTTCTTATGGGCAGGTAGGAAGGTAGCGTCCCACCTGGCCAACATCCGGTGAAATTGCAGAGCGAGAAATTCAAACTACAGAATTATAATATTTAACTTTCATAAAATCACCAGTGTAATACATCAAAATAAAGCCGCCGTGTCAGATTTCAAAAAGGCTTTACGGCGAAAGCAAACCATGCGATTATCTGAGGACAGCGCCCAGCATACAAACATATGAAAAACATATTTCAACCAGTCATGTGCGACACGAAAGTCAGAAATAGCGATATAGAAAAAGCCTTACCTTTGATGATCTTCTTCTGTTGGCACTCCAAAAGGTCCCAGTTACATCATAAATGGTCATTTTGTTCGAAAATGTCCTTCTTTATATCGATAAAAACTCAATTTGGCTGGCGCGCTTCAGTCAATAATCCACCCAGTTTCCCTCCATCAAAATTCATACAAAATGAATCTGGGAGGACATTTTCGAACAAAATGACCATTTATGATGTAACTGGGACCTTTTGGAGTGCCAATAAATAATAAAAGTGATAGCCATTGAAAATAGTGGTAGGTCACATCAGTTCTGTTATACTCAAGACATAATTCTAACCGTTTTAGAAACTTTAGAGCGTTTTCTATCCAAATCTACCATTTAAATGCATATCCTAGCTTCTGGGCCTGAGGAACAGGCCGTTTACTTTGGGCTTTTCTTCCGGACGCCAAAATACCGCCCCCTAGAGGCCAAGAGACTCAAGAGAGGATAATAGTTGATTCTAAGATTTGTGTTTGATCATGTATATGTTTTTGCTGTTTGTTCCTTGTTATAGAGTCAAACAGATTGTAGAAGGGGTTTATCTATACATCTCCATCTTGGATAGAAACCTCTTTGTGTTGTTGTTTGTTTTCCAATATTCCCAGAAGTGGTTAGAGTCTATGTATTCTACAAAATCAAATCAAATCAAATTTTATTTGTCACATACACATGGTTAGCAGATGTTAATGCGAGTGTAGCGAAATGCTTGTGCTTCTAGTTCCGACAATGCAGTTACATTGATGCAATCAATTACATTGAGCTGATTCTGACGCACTGTCCCTTCTTTTTCCGTAGTGTATTTCTGTATTGTTTTAGTGATTCACCATAGTGAAGGCGTAGACTCAGGTTTTCCGGGTCTCTATGTTTTTGGTTGGACAGGTTTTTCCAATTTCTTTCTTAGGTTTTTGCATTCTTAATCAAACCATTTGTCATTGTTGCTCATTTACTTTTCTGTTTGAAATCTTTAGATTTGATAAGGAAGCTGAGAGGTCAAATATACATTCAAGATGTTCTACTGGCAAATTTACACCTTCACTATTATAGTGGAACATTTTGTCCAGGAAGTTGTCTAAAAGGGATTGAATTTGTTGTTGCCTAATTTTTTTTGTTAGGTTTCCACACTACATTCCTTCCATCTATAGCATTTCTTATTCAGTTCCTTTGGCTTTGATGCCTCATGATTGAGTATTACTCTGTTCAAGTAGACTGTGATTTTGCTGTGGTCTGATAGGGGTGTCAGTGGGCTGACTGTGAACGCTCTGAGAGACTCTGGGTTGAGGTCAGTGATAAAGTAGTCTACAGTACTACTGCCAAGAGATGAGCTATAGGTCTACCTACCATAGGAGTCCCCTCGAAGCCTACCATTGACTATGTACATACCCAGCGTGCGACAGAGCTGCAGGAGTTGTGACCTGTTTTTGTTGGTTATGTTATCGTAGTTGTGCCTAGGGGGGCATACGGGGGAGGGAATTGTGTCACCTCCAAGGCAGTTGTTTGTCCTCCTTTGTGCTGAGGGTGTCAGGTTCTTGTCCCGTTCTGGAATTTAGGTCACCACAGACTAGTACATGTCCCTGAGCCTGGAATTATTGATTTGCCCCTCCAGGATGGAGATGCTGTCTTCATTAAAGTCTGGGGATTGTAGTGGGGGGGATATACTGTAGGTAGCACACAGAAGGACATTTTTCTCTATTGAGGGTGTCAGGTTCTTGTCCGGCATTTATGACCTCATGCCTTGGATATTCCAGGATGATATAGTGAAGACTTTGTGTTCCATAAAGTGAGCAGAGCCTGCTGAGCATCTGGTACATCCCATTGGCTTGGGCTAGTGTAAGAGTGGATGTTTGGACTGTTTGCCTGCTCACAGCCTGGCAGTATGTGTGACTTCCATGTTTAAGCCCCCTTTACGGGAGTGGGGGCATGGTGTGGGCAGGAGGGGTATATGTCTGTCTGATCTGAGGGGGCCTAAATGGGGTGTGGGCATGGTTGACTTCGTGGGGTGTTGATTGGTGGGGGTGGGAGTGTGGACGTGGCTGGTGGTGTTGTGGTGCGGATGTAGGTCCTCTCGGCGTGGGTCCTCTATGGAAGGGGGGTGGGGGGGTCTCGCTGGTCTGGGTGGGGTGCCTATTGATCTGTTGCTCCTGTGTGAAGTGTTGAGGCTGCGTTTGTGACTGCATTTGAGGCTGTGTTCTCTCTCTCACTTTCTCTCTCTCTCTCCACCTCTCTCTGTCTCTCAATAACCTTTCTCTCTCTCTACCTCTCTGTTTCTATCTCCATCTTTCTCTCTCTCCACCTCTCTCTGTTTCTATCTCCATCTTTCTCTCTCTCTACCTCTCTCTGTTTCTATCTCCATCTTTCTCTCTCCACCTCTCTCTGTTTCTATCTCCATCTTTCTCTCTCTCTACCTCTCTCTGTTTCTATCTCCATCTTTCTCTCTCCACCTCTCTCTGTTTCTATCTCCATCTTTCTCTCTCTCTACCTCTCTCTGTTTCTATCTCCATCTTTCTCTCTCTCCACCTCTCTCTGTTTCTATCTCCATCTTTCTCTCTCTCCACCTCTCCTTGTCTCTCTATAACCTTTCTCTCTCTCTCTACCACTCTCTGTTTCTATCTCCATCTTTCTCTCTCTCCACCTCTCTCTGTTTCTATCTCCATCTTTCTCTCTCACCACCTCTCTCTGTTTCTATCTCCATCTTTCTCTCTCTCTACCTCTCTCTGTTTCTATCTCCATCTTTCTCTCTCTCTACCTCTCACTGTTTCTATCTCCATCTTTCTCTCTCTCTACCTCTCTCTGTTTCTATCTCCATCTTTCTCACTCTCCACCTTTCTCTCTCTCTCTTTCTCTCTTTCTCTCTCTCTACCTCTCTCTGTTTATATCTCCATCTTTCTCTCTCTCTACCTCTCTCTGTTTCTATCTCCATCTTTCTCTCTCTACTTCTCTCTGTTTCTATCTCCATCTTTCTCTCTCTCTACCTCTCTTTGTAGCTCTATCACCTCTCTCTTTCTCTCCACCTCTCTCTGTCTCTTTCTCAATCTCCATCTTTCTCTTTCTCTTAATCTTGATATATTTTTCTTCTCCCATAGGAAGCCTCTTTGTTGTGAATGGGGCCCATCCAATAAACAAAGTGACTCTAAAGAGGAAACGTACAAAACTGAATGAGGTAAAAAAAAATCAAAAATATCACTCAAATGGCAAACTTATCTTCAACACAAAACAATGTACTGGACGAGGTTCGCTCAGTGTCTGACTGCTTTCTTCTGTTTCTACTTTGAACACGATCCTGCTGAAACCAAATGTTATGAGGAAAATCCATCAGCTTACTGTATCTTCATATTAAAAGACACTTGTAAAATATATCATTCTATAAGCCTGTAACAAATATCCACATCAGTTTTTTGTTCAAAAACAAATGTTTTTTTTTAAGGCAAATACACTGCAGATAGTGCTTGTGTCCCAAATGCCACTCTATTCCCTATCTAGTGCACCACTTTTGTAAATGTAACCTGGTTCCAATAGGACTCTGGTCAAAAGTAGTGCACTATATAGGGAATAGAGTGGCGTTTGGGACGAGGATATGATGTCAAACCAGGACAAACGGCTTTATAGTTTAAACTTTGATTTGTGAATGTTAAAACTGACAGACATGGTTGAGCGAACTTCTCTCTCGTTTTGTTTTCCCATGAAATGCCATTTTTATAGGTTTGTTTCTACGTGATCCACCCATCTGATGGAACGATATGGATAAGACATTAAAAGGGCAATCTGCAATTTACCTCAAAAGGTGGCAGAGTTACTGCTTTATTGTTCTTTAAACCACGAATTGCCCCTTTATCCCAATGTTGAGTCATAACCATGTGGTTTTCAATGGGAAAATATGACATGAAACACACATGCATTATATAAATGTATATCAACATTTTGTTTAATACCAAGTTGATAATGTGAATGTACAGAATACGTGACAAGACAGAAACTGAGAAACCCTCAGGACTAAAACAAAAATAACATTTAACAACTGAAAATATAAAGCTCAAAAGGACTTCTACTGAGTGAGTCTTGCAAACATTCATGTTCACAATAACATCGCACTCAATGGTCAATGAAAATGTATCAGAAAGCAATGCTGAGACCAAGGTGTCTTTATTTAGACAGGGAGTCAATGCTGAGACCAAGGTGTCTTTATTTAGACAGGGAGTCAATGCTGAGACCAAGGTGTCTTTATTTAGACAGGGAGTCAATGCTGAGACCAAGGTGTCTTTATTTAGACAGGGAGTCAATGCTGAGACCAAGGTGTCTTTATTTAGACAGGGAGTCAATGCTGAGACCAAGGTGTCTTTATTTAGACAGGGAGTCAATGCTGAGTCCAAGGTGTCTTTATTTAGACAGGGAGTCAAAGCTGAGACCAAGGTGTCTTTATTTAGACAGGGAGTCAATGCTGAGACCAAGGTGTCTTTATTTAGACAGGGAGTCAATGCTGAGACCAAGGTGTCTTTATTTAGACAGGGAGTCAAAGCTGAGACCAAGGTGTCTTTATTTAGACAGGGAGTCAAAGCTGAGACCAAGGTGTCTTTATTTAGACATAGAGTCAATGCTGAGACCAAGGTGTCTTTATTTAGACAGGGAGTCAATGCTGAGACCAAGGTGTCTTTATTTAGACAGGGAGTCAAAGCTGAGACCAAGGTGTCTTTATTTAGACAGGGAGTCAATGCAGTGTTTTCCTGGATCAAACGCGTCAAATAAATTGACCTTTTGGATATATATGGACGGAATTAATCGAACAAAAGGACCATTTGAGATGTCTATGGGACATATAACAAAAAATAACAAAAAAAGCTCATCAAAGGTAAAGCATGATTTATATTTTTATTTCTGTGTTTTGTGTCGCGCCTGCAGGGTTGAAATATGTTTTCTCTCTTTTGTTTATGGAGGTGCTATCCTCAGATAATAGCATCGTTTGCTTTCACCGAAAAGCCTGTTTGAAATCTGACATGTTGGCTGGATTCACAACACGTGTAGCTTTAATTTGGTATCTTACATGTGTGATTTCATGAAAATTAGATTTTTATAGGAATTTATTTGAATTTGGTGCTCTGCATTTTCTCTGGCTTTTGGCCAAGTGGGACGCTACCGTCCCACATATCCCAGAGGGGTTTTAAGCAAATTAGGGATCAGTGCCTTGCTCAAGGGAAAAATAGGGATAAGTGCCTTGCTCAAGGGCACATCAACAGATTTTTCAATGTTGCATTAAATGGTAAGGGAATGGTGATATGCTATGATATATGGTGCTAGCAACGTTTGCAGTATAATATGGATTTTTAGAAATATAATTTGAAAACAAAAGCAAACATTCTCATTGTGGAAACATAGAGCTCTCGACTGGAGTGAGTTAGCGCGCAGAGACGCCCCGGCGGAGAGACGCCCCAGCATTGAATACTGTAAATGACAAGAACATTGATTCAAAACAGAGATGTACATCAAACCACAACATTGAAATATATAACGTTGTTGCCTTACACAAAGTTGAACAAAAATTCCCTGAGTGGGGTGTGGAGGAATGGGGTTAGCCTCTTAGGTAGAGTGGAGGGATGGGCTTAGCCTACTGTTAGAGTGGAAGGATGGGCTTAGCCTACTAGGTAGAGTGGAAGGATGGGCTTAGCCTACTGTTAGAGTGGAAGGATGGGCTTAGCCTACTAGGTAGAGTGGAAGGATGGGCTTAGCCTCCTAGGTAGAGTGGAAGGATGGGCTTAGCCTCCTAGGTAGAGTGGAAGGATGGGCTTAGCCTACTAGGTAGAGTGGAGGGATGGGCTTAGCCTCCTAGGTAGAGTGGATGGGCTTAGCCTCCTATGTAGAGTGGAGGGATGGGCTTAGCCTCCTAGGTAGAGTGGAAGGATGGGCTTAGCCTCCTAGGTAGAGTGGAAGGATGGGCTTAGCCTCCTAGATAAAGTGGAGGGATGGGCTTAGCCACCTAGGTAGAGTGGAGGGATGGGCATAGCCTACTAGGTAGAGTGGAGGGATGGGCTTAGCCTACTAGGTAGAGTGGAGGGATGGGCTCAGCCTCCTAGGTAGAATGAAGGGATGGGCTCAGTCTCCTAGGTAGAGTGGAGGTATGGACTCAGTCTCCTAGGTAGAGTTGATGGGCTCAGTCTCCTCGGTAGAGTGAATGGGCTCAGTCTCCTAGGTAGAGTTGATGGGCTCAGTCTCCTAGGTAGAGTGGAGGGATGGACTCAGTCTCCTAGGTAGAGTTGATGGGCTCAGTCTCCTCGGTAGAGTGAATGGGCTCAGTCTCCTAGGTAGAGTGGATGGGCTCAGCCTCCTAGATAGAGAGGATGTGCTCAGCCTCCTAGGTAGAGTGGATGGGCTCATTCTCCTATGTAGAGTGGATGGGCTCAGTCTCCTAGGTAGAGAGGATGGGCTCAGTCTCCTCGGTAGAGTGGATGGGCTCAGTCTCCTAGGTAGAGTGGATGGGCTCAGTCTCCTAGGTAGAGTGGATGGGCTCAGTCTCCTATGTAGAGAGGATGGATGGGCTCAGCCTCCTAGGTAGAGTGGAGGGATGGGCTCAGTCTCCAAGGTAGAGTGGATGGATGGGCTCAGCCTCCTAGGTAGAATGAAGGGATGGGCTCATTTTCCTAGGTAGAGTGGAGGTATGGGCTCATTCTCCTAGGTAGAGTTGATGGGCTCAGTCTCCTAGGTAGAGTGGAGGGATGGGCTCAGTCTCTTTGGACAGAGTTGATGGGCTCAGTCTCCTAGGTAGAGTGAAGGGGGATGGGGTCAGTCTCCTAGGTAGAGTGGAGTTATGGGCTCAGTTTCCTAGGTAGGAGTGGATGGGCTCAGTCTCCTAATGCCCAGCATTATGGTTGTAATGGTGTTGGTGGCTGCATTGTTCTCAGCCAATGTAGAGTGGATGGGCTCAATTTCCTGGTAGATGCGATCCGCCTGTTGTTATATAGGATTACCAAGTGTGGGATGTTTCCCCTGCTGCTCCACTGTGGGGGACTGGGAGGACGAGAGCTAGGAGGGGGTCGACTGGGATGGGGACTGGGAGGATGAGAGCTAGGAGGGGGTCGACTGGGATGGGGACTGGGAGGACGAGAGCTAGGAGGGGGTCGACTGGGATGGGGACTGGGAAGAGGAGAGCTAGGAGGGGGTCGACTGGGATGGGGACTGGGAGGACGAGAGCTAGGAGGGGGTCGACTGGGATGGGGACTTGGAGGACGAGAGCTAGGAGGGGGTCGACTGGGATGGGGACTGGGACGAGAGCTAGGGAGGGGGTCGACTGGGATGGGGACTGGGAGGAGAGAGCTAGGAGGGGGTCGACTGGGATGGGGACTGGGAGGACGAGAGCTAGGAGGGGGTCGACTGGGATGGGGACTGGGAGGAGAGCTAGGAGGGGGTTCTACTGGGATGGGGACTGGGAGGAGAGCTAGGATGGGGGTCTACTGGGATGGGGACTGGGAGGAGGAGAGCTAGGAGGGGGTCGACTGGGATGGGGACTGGGAGGAGGAGAGCTAGGAGGGGGTCGACTGGGATGGGGACTGGGAGGACGAGAGCTAGGAGGGGTCTTCTGGGATGGGGACTGGGACTGGGACTAGGAGGGGGTCGGGGATGGGGACTGGGAGGACGAGAGCTAGGAGGGGGTCTACTGGGATGGGGACTGGGAGGACGAGACTAGGAGGGGTCCCTGGGATGGGGACTGGGAGGACGATCTGAGCAATGGGTCCCAGGAGGGGAGGACTGGAGATGGGTCCCAGGAGGAGGAGCTCCCCAGGGGGACTGGGGAGGAGGAGGACGAGAGCCACTATCTGAGAGTAGGAGGGGAACTAGGAGGACTGGGTCCCAGGAGGGGGTGCTCAACTGGGATGGGGACTGGGAGGGACCTCCACCAATCTAGGAGATGCGCACACACACAGGTTAAGCCTTATACTAGATATGGGGATCTAGGATTACAGTTTTACTGGAGGGGACCTGACTGGGATGGGGACTGGGAGGCTAGGTCAGCTATGGGGACAGGTTTATAGTCATGATTCTGGACAGGTTTTTAGTCATGGGGGACATGTTTTTAGTCATGATTCTGGGATGGAGACTGGGAGGACTAGGAGGGGGTCGACTGGGATGGAGACTGGGAGGGACAGAGAGCTAGGAGGGGTCGACTGGGATGGGGACTGGGAGGACGAGGCTAGGAGGTCGACTGGGATGGGGACTGGGAGGACAGGAGCTCAGGAGGACAGGTTCTACTGGGATGGGGACTGGGAGTTTACATACATTTAGGAAGTCGACTGGGATGGGGACTGGGAGGATTCTTTTTGCAGAGCTAGGAGGACATCTACTGGGATGGGGAACTGGTTTATACAGATTATTTAGGATAATTCACTGGGATGGGGACTAGGAGTTTACATACACTAAGGGATGGGGTCATGGGACTGGGGACAACATCTGAGTACTGGATGTATTTCAAGGGACCTTCAAACTCAGTAATGGGGAAATCTGGGAGGAAAAGAAATCAGAGATAGGAAAAAAATGATTGTCTGCTCGTGGGACTGGGAGGAGGACCACGCTCTACTGGGATGGGGACTGGGAGGAGGGAAGCTAGATGAGTTTTGTCTGCTCGGATGGGCCTGGGAGTGAGGAGAGCTCCCAGGGGGTCTCCTGAGACCTTGAAGGATGCTGGGGGAAACAGGGTACCACTAGGGTCTTCTAGGTCTGGGTCCCAGGAGGAGGTCTCCCTCCTCAGAACCACTATCTGAGCACTGGGTCCCAGGAACCACTATCTGAGCACTGGTCCCAGGGACAAAGATCTCCCCAGAACCTCTATCTGAGCACTTGGTCCCAGGAGGAAAAAGGAAGAGAGGCTCCCAGAACCTCTATCTGAGCAATGGGTCCCAGGAGGAGGAGGACTCTTCAGAGCCACTATCTGAACACTGGGTCCCAGGAGGAGGAGGTCTCCCCAGAACCTCTATCTGAGCACTGGGTCCCAGGAGGAGGAGGACTCTTCAGAGCCACTATCTGAACACTGGGTCCCAGTAGGAGCAGGTCTCCTCAGAACCACTATCTGAGCACTGGGTCCCAGGAGGAGTAGGGTGCTCAACTCCTGTTCGCTGTGGTCCACCACTGGTACCCCGTTCACCTCCACCAATCTAGAAGAGATGCGCACACACACAGGTTAAGCCTTATACACAGATAATACACAAACACTCCTTCTGCATCTAGTTTATTACAGTTTTACAATTTACCATCTGACCTGACAACCTGTAACCACAATCACCTGACTCACCTTCTCTGCTGGCAGCAGTGCCTAAACATGGTCACTTAAGTCGTGGTTGAGACAGTTGTTTTAGTTATGGTCGGGACAGGTTTATAGTCATGATTCTGGACAGGTTTTTAGTCATGGTTGGGACATGTTTTTAGTCATGATTCTGGGCAGGTTTTTAGTCATGGTTGGGACAGGTTTGTAGTCATGGTCGGGGCAGGTTTATAGTCATGGTCGGGACAGGTTTATAGTCATGATTCTGGACAGGTTTATTGTCATTGTCAGGACAGGTTTATAGTCAGGAGGTAACAGGTTTTTAGTCATGGTCAGGTTTTTAGTCATGGTCAGGACAGGTTTATAGTCAGGACAGGTTTTATTCTCATGTCAGGACAGGTTTATAGTCATGGTCAGGACAGGTTTATAGTCAGAATATACAGTTGAAGTCTGAAGGTTTACATACATTTAGTTTGAAGTCAAATAAATCTCATTTTTTAAACGCATAAACCATTCCACAAATTTCCTGTTAACTATTCTTTTTGCAAGTCGGTTAGGACATCTACTTTGTGCATAATTTTTCCAACAATTGTTTATACAGATTATTTCACTTATAATTCACTGTATCACAATTCTAGTGGGTCAGAAGTTTACATACACTAAGTTGACTGTGCCTTTAAACAGCTTGGAAAATTCTAGAAAATTATGTCATGGCTTTAGAAGCTTCTGATAGGCTAATTGACAACATCTGAGTACCTGTGGATGTATTTCAAGGCCGACCTTCAAACTCAGTACCTCTTTGCTTGAAATCATGGTCATATCAAAAGAAATCAGCCTAGACCTCAGAAAAAAACATTGTATACCTCCACAAGTCTCGTTAATCCTTGGGAGCAATTTCCAAACGCCTGAAGGTACCACGTTCATCTGTACAAACAATAGTACACAAGTATAAACACCATGGGACCACGCAGCTGTCATACCGCTCAGGAAGGAGATGAGTTTTGTCTCCTAGAGATGATACAGTCCATCTTTGGTGTGAAAAGTGCAAATCAATCCCAGAACAACAGCAATGGACCTTGTGAAGATGCTGGAGGAAACAGGTTACAAAGTATCTATATCCACAGTAAAACAAGTCCTATATCGACATAACCTGAAAAGCCGCTCAGCAAGGAAGAAGCCACTGCTTCAAAACTATCATTAAAAATCCAGACTAAGGTTTGCAAGTGCACATGGGGACAAAGATCGTACTTAATGACCATTGTTAATGTTGGAGGAAAAAGAGAAGATCCCTATGAGCTTGCAAGCCAAAGAACATCATTCAAAAGGTGATGCATGGCGGTGGCAGCATCATGTTGTGGGGGTGCTTTGCTGCAGGAGGGACTGGTGCACTTCACAAAATAGATGGCATCATGAGAAGGAAAATGATGTGGATATACTGAAGCAACATCTCAAGACCTCCGTCCATCCCTATGGGTAAAGTTAAAGCTTGGTTACAAATGGGTCTTCCAAATGGACAAAGACCCCAAGCATGCTTCCAAAGTTGTGGCAAAGTGGCCTAATGACAACAAAATCAAGGTACTGGAGTGGCCATCACAAAGCCCTGACCTCAATCCCATAGAAAATATGTGGGTAGAATTGAAAAAGCGTGTGCGAGCAAGATGGACAACAAACCTGACTCAGTTACACCAGCTCTGTCAGGAGGAATGGGCCAAAATTCACCCAACTTATTGTGGGAAGCCTGTGGAAGGCTACCCGAAAAATTTGACCCAAGTTAAACAATTTAAAGGCAATACTACCAAATACTAATTGAGTGTATGTAAACTTCTGACCCACTGGGAATGTGATGAAAGAAATAAAAGCCTAAATAAATCATTTTCTCTCTACTATTACTCTGACATTTCACATTCTTAAAATAAAGTGGTGATCCTAACTGACCTAAAACAGGGAATTTTTTACTAGGATTACATGTCCTGCTCTAGGAATTGTTGAAAAACTGAGTTTAAATGTATTTGTCCTGCAAAGGTTTATGTAAACTTCCGACTTCAACTGTTAAACAACTGGTAAAACAGGCTGGTTAGATTACTCTCATCTTTCAAATTCAAATCCATCCAAATCTCTCACCTCTGTAACTGGTACTCTTCTCTCATTCTCACTGCAGGTAACTGGCACAGTTCTCTCATTCTCACTGCAGGTAATCTGGCACTAGTTCTCTCATTCTCACTGCAGGTAACTGGCACTGTTCTCTCATTCTCACTGCAGGTAACTGGCACTGTTCTCTCATTCTCACTGCGGGTAACTGGTGTCTCTTCTCTCATTCTCACTGCAGGTAACTGGCACAGTTCTCTCATTCTCACTTAGGTAACTGGCACTCTTCTCTCATTCTCACTGCAGGTAACTGGGTACTCTTCTCTCATTCTCACTGCAGGTAACTGGCACTGTTCTCTCATTCTCACTGCAGGTAACTGGCACTGTTCTCTCATTCTCACTCCAGGTAACTGGCACTGTTCTCTCATTCTCACTGCAGGTAACTGGTACTCTTCTCTCATTCTCACTGCAGGTAACTGGTGTCCTGTTCTCTCATTCTCACTGCAGGTAACTGGCACTGTTCTCTCATTCTCCTGCAGGTAACCGGCACTGTTCTCTCATTCTCACTGCGGGTAACTGGTACTGTTCTCTCATTCTCACTGCGGGTAACTGACAAAACTCTGAATCAGGTTTGCAGAACTATACTGACCCATCAATAGTAATTAGTGGGACAAGAAATAACAAAATCTTTGTTATTAAAACTAATTAAAGAATAATGAAACATGCTAAAAAAGTCCATCAGTTTAAAGGTGTCCTGCATAAATCCCAGGTCATTAAATATTCCATCCCTATGTTAACTTTTATTTATAGACTGTCATGTAAAAAAAAAACTGGGCTGGAAACAAATGTCCTGCTCTATACAGGCTTTATATTTTTTACACTGACTGTTGGTAATTGGCAGAAAATGCTCTGATACAGTCCAGCCCTATGTTGGTATCTAAGGTGTCCTGCATACAGTCCATCCCATGTATCTATGTTCATACAGTCCATCTTCTCTCTAAGGTGTCTTCTCTCTCCCTATGTGGGGTGTCCTCGTCCATCCCTATGTGGGTTGCTCTCATCCCTACTAAGTCTTGCAGGCTCCTGTCTCAGTCCATCCCTATGTTGCTCTACTGCAGTCCATCCCTATGTTGGTATCTAATCCTGCTCTATACAGTCCATCCCTATGTTGGTATCTAAGGTGTCCTGCTCTATACAGTCCAGTTGGTATCTAAGGCCGCTTGTCATCCCTATGTTGGTATCGTCAGTCATACAGTCCACATGCTAAAGGTGTCCTGCTCTAGTCCATGTGTGGTGTCCTGTGTGTGTGTGTCCTGCTGTGTGTATCTAAGGTGTCACCCTAGTAATAAAACAATCTATAACTCCAATTGCGTGACTGTGTATCTAAGGTATTCTTGTTTTATCTTGTCCTCCGTTCTCTTAAACATTCCATCTAAGGTTCAGCTCTACATTACAGTGGTTTCCATCCCTATGTTATCTAAGGGCCCTGTCTGTCATTTTCATGGTTACAGGGAGGAGGAAGGGGAAAGTAACAGTCCATCCCTATGCAAGTGGAGTCCATCCCTATGAAGATGAGATGTGAAATCCATCACTTCACAACGCTAAGGTGTCTGCCCAAATCTGTTGAAACTCTGATCCCTATGTGGATCTCTGACTTGTTAAATACAGAACAAAACAGTGTGTTTCCTTCAGGTTGGAATGATGGTCCTGCTCATACAGTCCATCCAACTATGTGCAAAGTGTTTCGTGATTATCACTATGGGAAAGGTTGTCCTGTCTGTCCATCCCTATGTTGGTCCATTTAACTTGGAATTTAAGTTTCACTTCATACAGTCTCCCTGTATTGACAGAATTGAAATGGAATTGACCACATTAGTTGGTATCAATAACCCTGCTATACAGTCCATCCCTATGTTGGTATCTATGTCTATACATTCCAAAACACTTCCCTATGGGTATCTAAGGAAGAGTCTTGCTCTATACAGTCCATCCCTATGTTGGTATCTAAGGTGTCCTGCTCTATACAGTCCATCCCTATGTTGGTATCGAAGGTGTCCTGCTCTATACAGTCCATCCCTATGTTGGTATCTAAGGTGTCCTGCTCTATACAGTCCATCCCTATGTTGATATCTAAGGTGTCCTGCTCTATATATACAGTCTTTCCGTATGTTGGTATCTAAGGTGTCCTGCTCTATACAGTCCATCCCTATGTTGGTATCTAAGGTGTCCTGCTCTATACAGTCCATTCCTATGTTGGTATCTAAGGTGCTCCTCCATCCCTATGTTGGTATCTAAGGAGTCTGCTCTATACAGTCCATCCCTATGTTGGTATCTAAGGTGTCCTGCTCTATACAGTCCATCCCTATGTTGGTATCTAAGGTGTCCTGCTCTATACAGTCCATCCCTATGTTGGTATCTAAGGTGTCCTGCTCTATACAGTCCATCCCTATGTTGGTATCTAAGGTGTCCTGCTCTATACAGTCCATCATTCCATATGTTGGTATCTAAGGTGTCCTGCTCTATACAGTCCATCCCTATGTTGGTATCTAAGGTGTCCTGCTCTATACAGTCCATCCCTATGTTGGTATCTAAGGTGTCCAGTGCTCTATACCTGCTCTATACAGTCCATCCCTATGTTGGTATCTAAGGTGTCCTGCTCTATACAGTCCATCCCTATGTTGGTATCTAAGGTGTCCTGCTCTATACAGTCCATCCCTATGTTGGTATCTAAGGTGTCCTGCTCTATACAGTCCATCCCTATGTTGGTATCTAAGGTGTCCTGCTCTATACAGTCCATCCCTATGTTGGTATCTAAGGTGTCCTGCTCTATACAGTCCATCCCTATGTTGGTATCTAAGGTGTCCTGCTCTATACAGTCCATCCCTATGTTGGTATCTAAGGTGTCCTGCTCTATACAGTCCATCCCTATGTTGGTATCTAAGGTGTCCTGCTCTATACAGTCCATCCCTATGTTGGTATCTAAGGTGTCCTGCTCTATACCCATCCCTATGTCCATCCCATCCCTATGTTGGTATCTAAGTTGGTATCTAAGGTGTCCTGCTCTATACAGTCCATCCCTATGTTGGTATCTAAGGTGTCCTGCTCTATACAGTCCATCCCTATGTTGGTATCTATGGGTATCTAAGGTGTCCTGCTCTATACAGTCCATCCCTATGTTGGTATCTAAGGAGTCCTGCTCTATACAGTCCATCCCTATGTTGGTATCTAAGGTGTCCTGCTCTATACAGTCCATCCCTATGTTGGTATCTAAGGTGTCCTGCTCTATACAGTCCATCCCTATGTTGGTATCTAAGGTGTCCTGCTCTATACAGTCCATCCCTATGTTGGTATCTAAGGTGTCCTGCTCTATATATATAGTCCATCCCTATGTTGGTATCTAAGGTGTCCTGCTCTATACAGTCCATCCCTATGTTGGTATCTAAGGTGTCCTGCTCTATACAGTCCATCCCTATGTTGGTATCTAAGGAGTCCTGCTCTATACAGTCCATCCCTATGTTGGTATCTAAGGTGTCCTGCTCTGTACAGTCCATCCCTATGTTGGTATCTAAGGTGTCCTGCTCTATACAGTCCATCCCTATGTTGGTATCTAAGGTGACCTGCTCTATACAGTCCATCCCTATGTTGCTATCTAAGGAGTCCTGCTCTATACAGTCCATCCCTATGTTGGTATCTAAGGTGTCCTGCTCTGTACAGTCCATCCCTATGTTGGTATCTAAGGTGTCCTGCTCTATACAGTCCATCCCTATGTTGGTATCTAAGGTGACCTGCTCTATACAGTCCATCCCTATGTTGGTCCATCCCTATGTTGGTATCTAAGGTGTCCTGCTCTATACAGTCCATCCCTATGTTGGTATCTAAGGTGTCCTGCTCTATACAGTCCATCCCTATGTTGGTATCTAAGGAGTCCTGCTCTATATATATAGTCCATCCCTATGTTGGTATCTAAGGTGTCCTGCTCTATACAGTCCATCCCTATGTTGGTATCTAAGGTGTCCTGCTCTATACAGTCCATCCCTATGTTGGTATCTAAGGTGTCCTGCTCTATACAGTCCATCCCTATGTTGGTATCTAAGGTGTCCTGCTCTATACAGTCCATCCCTATGTTGGTATCTAAGGTGTCCTGCTCTATACAGTCCATCCCTATATCTAGTCCATCCCTATGTTGGTATCTAAGGTGTCCTGCTCTATATATAGTCCATCCCTATGTTGGTATCTAAGGTGTCTCTGCTATCCCATATGTTGGTATCTAAGGTGTCCTGCTCTATATTGTCCATCCCTATGTTGGTATCTAAGGTGTCCTGCTCTATACAGTCCATCCCTATGTTGGTATCTAAGGTGTCCTGCTCTATATATATAGTCCATCCCTATGTTGGTATCTAAGGTTTCCTGCTCTATATATATAGTCCATCCCTATGTTGGTATCTAAGGTGTCCTGCTCTATATATATAGTCCATCCCTATGTTGGTATCTAAGGTGTCCTGCTCTATACAGTCCATCCCTATGTTGGTATCTAAGGTGTCCTGCTCTATACAGTCCATCCCTATGTTGGTATCTAAGGTGTCCTGCTCTATATATACAGTCCATCCCTATGTTGGTATCTAAGGTGTCCTGCTCTATACAGTCCATCCCTATGTTGGTATCTAAGGTGTCCTGCTCTATATATCCCTATGTTGGTATCAGTCCATCCCATATGTTGGTATCTAAGGTGTCCTGCTCTATATATACAGTCCATCCCTATGTTGGTATCTAAGGTGTCCTGCTCTATACAGTCCATCCCTATGTTGGTATCTAAGGTGTCCTGCTCTATACAGTCCATCCCTATGTTGGTATCTAAGGTGTCCTGCTCTATACAGTCCATCCCTATGTTCCCTATGTTGTATCTAAGGTGTCCTGCTCTATACAGTCCATCCCTATGTTGGTATCTAAGGTGTCCTGCTCTATACAGTCCATCCCTATGTTGGTATCTAAGGTGTCCTGCTCTATACAGTCCATCCCTATGTTGGTATCTAAGGTGTCCTGCTCTATACAGTCCATCCCTATGTTGGTATCTAAGGTGTCCTGCTCTATACAGTCCATCCCTATGTTGGTATCTAAGGTGTCCTGCTCTATACAGTCCATCCCTATGTTGGTATCTAAGGTGTCCTGCTCTATACAGTCCATCCCTATGTTGGTATCTAAGGTGTCCTGCTCTATACAGTCCATCCCTATGTTGGTATCTAAGGTGTCCTGCTCTATACAGTCCATCCCTATGTTGGTATCTAAGGAGTCCTGCTCTATACAGTCCATCCCTATGTTGGTATCTAAGGTGTCCTGTTTAGTATATTTACTTGTTGGTGTATGGTACAGTATAATACAGGGTATTTACAATTGGCTCATTCATCCCCCCTCCTCACCCCTGTAACTATTGCCAAGGTCGATGCTGTAAATGAGAACGTGTTCTCAGTCAACTTACTTGGTAAAATAACATTAAAATAAAATGAAAATGTACCTGTCCTCCAGACAGAGGGGTGAATGTGAGTTGTCCACCTGTATCACCACCAGTCCTCTGTCCTGTGAGAGTTGGTAGGTGAACCCATACCGCCCATCTTTACCACGGCTCTCCTGGACAACCAGTAGCATGGCAGGACACTGGGGAGTGACCAGTTGGCCCAGGGTAGAACACTTCCTCTGGTGAGACTGGGACTGGAGGGTTTTCTCCTGGTAATACAGAACACGGGCGGACAGACAGACAGACAGACAGACAGATGGGCGGACAGACAGACGGGCGGACAGACAGATGGGCGGATGGGCGGACAGACAGACGGGCGGACAGACAGATGGGCGGACAGAGAGACGGGCAGACAGACAGACAAACAGGCGGACAGACAGACAGACAGACAGACAGACAGACAGACAGACAAAAGGGAGGACAGACAGACAGACAGACAGGCAGACAGACAGGCAGACAGACAGGCGGTGAGATGCACGTAAACTCCGGTGTCTGTATTCAGCCTATCAGCACCATATCACCAGGTAACATTCTGAGTGTGTTGTCTAGCAGCACCATATCACCAGGTAACATTCTGAGTATGTTGTCTAGCAGCACCATATCACCAGGTAACATTCTGAGTGTGTTGTCTAGCAGCACCATATCACCAGGTAACAATCTGAGTGTGTTGTCTAGCAGCACCATATCACCAGGTAACATTCTGAGTATGTTGTCTAGCAGCACCATATCACCAGGTAACATTCTGAGTGTGTTGTCTAGCAGCACCATATCACTAGGTAACATTCTGAGTATGTTGTCCATCACTAGCAGCACCATATCACCAGGTAACATTCTGAGTATGTTGTCTAGCAGCACCATATCACTAGGTAACATTCTGAGTGTGTTGTCTAGCAGCACCATATCACCAGGTAACAATCTGAGTATGTTGTCTATAACTAGCAGCACCATATCACCAGGTAACATTCTGAGTATGTTGTCTATCAGCACCATATCACCAGGTAACATTCTGAGTGTGTTGTCTAGCAGCACCATATCACCAGGTAACATTCTGAGTATGTTGTCTAGCAGCACCATATCACCAGGTAACATTCTGAGTGTGTTGTCTAGCAGCACCATATCACCAGGTAACAATCTGAGTATGTTGTCTATAACTAGCAGCACCATATCACCAGGTAACATTCTGAGTATGTTGTCTATCACTATCAGCACCATATCACCAGGTAACATTCTGAGTGTGTTGTCTAGCAGCACCATATCACCAGGTAACATTCTGAGTATGTTGTCTAGCAGCACCATATCACCAGGTAACATTCTGAGTGTGTTGTCGAGCAGCACCATATCACTAGGTAACATTCTGAGTATGTTGTCTATCACTAGCAGCACCATATCACCAGGTAACATTCTGGGTATGTTGTCTATCACTAGCAGCACCATATCACCAGGTAACATTCTGAGTATGTTGTCTAGCAGCACCATATCACCAGGTAACATTCTGAGTGTGTTGTCTAGCAGCACCATATCACCAGGTAACATTCTGAGTATGTTGTCTAGCAGCACCATATCACCAGGTAACAATCTGAGTATGTTGTCTAGCAGCACCATATCACCAGGTAACATTCTGAGTATGTTGTCTAGCAGCACCATATCACCAGGTAACAATCTGAGTATGTTGTCTATCACTAGCAGCACCATATCACCAGGTAACATTCTGAGTGTGTTGTCGAGCAGCACCATATCACTAGGTAACATTCTGAGTATGTTGTCTATCACTAGCAGCACCATATCACCAGGTAACATTCTGGGTATGTTGTCTATCACTAGCAGCACCATATCACCAGGTAACATTCTGAGTATGTTGTCTAGCAGCAACATATCACCAGGTAACATGCTGAGTATGTTGTCGAGCAGCACCATATCAGAAGGTAACATTCTGAGTATGTTGTCTATCACTAGCAGCACCATATCACCAGGTAACATTCTGAGTATGTTGTCTAGCAGCACCATATCACCAGGTAACATTCTGAGTATGTTGTCTATCACTAACAGCACCATATCACTAGGTAACATTCTGAGTATGTTGTCTAGCAGCACCATTTCACCAGGTAACATTCTGAGTATGTTGTCCATCACTAGCAGCACCATATCACCCAGTAACATTCTGAGTATGTTGTCTAGCATCACCATATCACCAGGTAATATTCTGAGTGCGTTGTCTATCACTAGCAGCACCATATCACCAGGTAACATTCTGAGTATGTTGTCTATCACTAGCAGCACCATATCACCAGGTAACATTCTGAGTATGTTGTCTATCACTAGCAGCACCATATGACCAGGTAACATTCTGAGTTTGTTGCCAAGCAGCACCATATCACCAGCTAACAATCTGAGGATGTTTTCTAACAGCACCATATCACCAGGTAACATTCTGAGAATGTTATCTATCACTAGCAGCACCATATCACTAGGTCACATTCTGAGAATGTTATCTATCACTAGCAGCACCATATCACCAGGTAACATTCCCGAATATGTTTTCTATCAGCACCATATCACCAGGTAACATTCTGAGTATGTTGTCTAGCAGCACCATATCACCAGGTAACAATCTGAGTATGTTGTCTATAACTAGCAGCACCATATCACCAGGTAACATTCTTAGTATGTTGTCTATCAGCACCATATCACCAGGTAACATTCTGAGTGTGTTGTCTAGCAGCACCATATCACCAGGTAACATTCTGAGTATGTTGTCTAGCAGCACCATATCACCAGGTAACATTCTGAGTGTGTTGTCAAGCAGCACCATATCACTAGGTAACATTCTGAGTATGTTGTCTATCACTAGCAGCACCATATCACCAGGTAACATTCTGAGTACGTTGTCTATCACTAGCAGCACCATATCACCAGGTAACATTCTGGGTATGTTGTCTATCACTAGCAGCACCATATCACCAGGTAACATTCTGAGTATGTTGTCTAGCAGCACCATATCACCAGGTAATATTCTGAGTATGTTGTCTAGCAGCACCATATCACCAGGTAACATTCTGAGTATGTTGTCTATCACTAGCAGCACCATATCACCAGGTAACATTCTGAGTGTGTTGTCGAGCAGCACCATATCACTAGGTAACATTCTGAGTATGTTGTCTATCACTAGCAGCACCATATCACCAGGTAACATTCTGGGTATGTTGTCTATCACTAGCAGCACCATATAACCAGGTAAAATTCTGAGTATGTTGTCTAGCAGCAACATATCACCAGGTAACATGCTGAGTATGTTGTCGAGCAGCACCATATCAGAAGGTAACATTCTGAGTATGTTGTCTATCACTAGCAGCACCATATCACCAGGTAACATTCTGAATATGTTTTCTATCAGCACCATATCACCAAGTAACATTCTGAGTATGTTGTCTATCACTAGCAGCACCATATCACCAGGTAACATTCTGAGTATGTTGTCTATCACTAACAGCACCATATCACTAGGTAACATTCTGAGTATGTTGTCTATCAGCACCATATCACCAGGTAACATTCTGAGTGTGTTGTCTAGCAGCACCATATCACCAGGTAACATTCTGAGTATGTTGTCTAGCAGCACCATATCACCAGGTAACATTCTGAGTGTGTTGTCGAGCAGCACCATATCACTAGGTAACATTCTGAGTATGTTGTCTATCACTAGCAGCACCATATCACCAGGTAACATTCTGGGTATGTTGTCTATCACTAGCAGCACCATATCACCAGGTAACATTCTGAGTATGTTGTCTAGCAGCACCATATCACCAGGTAACATTCTGAGTGTGTTGTCTAGCAGCACCATATCACCAGGTAACATTCTGAGTATGTTGTCTAGCAGCACCATATCACCAGGTAACAATCTGAGTATGTTGTCTAGCAGCACCATATCACCAGGTAACATTCTGAGTATGTTGTCTAGCAGCACCATATCACCAGGTAGCAATCTGAGTATGTTGTCTATCACTAGCAGCACCATATCACCAGGTAACATTCTGAGTGTGTTGTCGAGCAGCACCATATCACTAGGTAACATTCTGAGTATGTTGTCTATCACTAGCAGCACCATATCACCAGGTAACATTCTGGGTATGTTGTCTATCACTAGCAGCACCATATCACCAGGTAACATTCTGAGTATGTTGTCTAGCAGCAACATATCACCAGGTAACATGCTGAGTATGTTGTCGAGAAGCACCATATCAGAAGGTAACATTCTGAGTATGTTGTCTATCACTAGCAGCACCATATCACTAGGTAACATTCTGAGTATGTTGTCTATCACTAGCAGCACCATATCACCCAGTAACATTCTGAGTATGTTGTCTAGCATCACCATATCACCAGGTAATATTCTGAGTGCTTTGTCTATCACTAGCAGCACCATATCACCAGGTAACATTCTGAGTATGTTGTCTATCACTAGCAGCACCATATCACCAGGTAACATTCTGAGTATGTTGTCTATCACTAGCAGCACCATATGACCAGGTAACATTCTGAGTTTGTTGCCAAGCAGCACCATATCACCAGCTAACAATCTGAGGATGTTTTCTAACAGCACCATATCACCAGGTAACATTCTGAGAATGTTATCTATCACTAGCAGCACCATATCACTAGGTCACATTCTGAGAATGTTATCTATCACTAGCAGCACCATATCACCAGGTAACATTCCCGAATATGTTTTCTATCAGCACCATATCACCAGGTAACATTCTGAGTATGTTGTCTAGCAGCACCATATCACCAGGTAACAATCTGAGTATGTTGTCTATAACTAGCAGCACCATATCACCAGGTAACATTCTTAGTATGTTGTCTATCAGCACCATATCACCAGGTAACATTCTGAGTGTGTTGTCTAGCAGCACCATATCACCAGGTAACATTCTGAGTATGTTGTCTAGCAGCACCATATCACCAGGTAACATTCTGAGTGTGTTGTCAAGCAGCACCATATCACTAGGTAACATTCAGAGTATGTTGTCTATCACTAGCTGCACCATTTCACCAGGTCACATTCTGAGCATGTTGTCTATCACTAACAGCACCATATCACCAGGTTACATTCTGAGTATGTTGTCCATCACTAGCAGCACCATATCACCAGGTCACATTCTGAGTATGTTGTCTAGCAGCACCATATCACCAGGTAACATTCTGAGTATGTTGTCTATCACTAGCAGCACCATATAACCAGGTAACATTCGGAGTATGTTGTCTACCAGCACCTTATAACCAGGTATCATTCTGAGTATGTTGTCTAGCAGCACCATATCACCAGGTAACATTCTGAGTATGTTGTCTAGCAGCACCATATCACCAGGTAACATTCGGAGTATGTTGTCTAGCAGCATCATATCACCAGGTAACATGCTGAGTATGTTGTCCATCACTAGCAGCACCATATTACCAGGTAACATTCTGAGTATGTTGTCTAGCAGCACCATATCACCAGGTAACATTCTGAGTATGTTGTCTAGCAGCACCATTATAACCAGGTAACATTCTGAGTATGTTGTCTAGCAGCACCATATCACCAGGTAACATTCTGAGTATGTTGTCTAGCAGCACCATATCACCAGGTAACATGCTGAGTATGTTGTCTATCACTAGCAGCACCATATCACCAGGTAACATTCAGAGTATGTTGCCTATCACTAGCAGCACCATATCACCAGGTAACATTCTGAGTATGTTGTCTAGCAGCACCATATCACCAGGTAACATTCTGAGTATGTTGTCTAGCAGCACAATATCACCAGGTAACATGCTGAGTATGTTGTCTAACAGCACCATATCACCAGGTAACATTCTGAGTATGTTGTCTAGCAGCACCATATTACCAGGTAACATTCTGAGTATGTTGTCTAGCAGCACCATATCACCAGGTAACATTCTGAGTATGTTGTCTATCAGCACCATATCACCAGGTAACATTCTGAGTATGTTGTCCATCACTAGCAGCACCATATCACCAGGTAACATTCTGAGTATGTTGTCTAGCAGCACCATATCCCCAGGTAAAATTCTGAGTATGTTGTCTATCACTAGCAGCACCATATCACCAGGTCACATTCTGAGTATGTTGCCTAGCAGCACAATATCACCAGGTAACATTCTGAGTATGTTGTCTATCACTAGCAGCACCATATCACCAGGTAACATTCTGAATATGTTGTCTATCAGCACCATATCACCAGGTAACATTCTGAGTATGTTGTCTATCACTAGCAGCACCATATCACCAGGTAACATTCTGAATATGTTGTCTATCAGCACCATATCACCAGGTAACATTCTGAGCATGTTGTCTATCAGCACCATATCACCAGGTAACATTCTGAGTATGTTGTCCATCACTAGCAGCACCATATCACCAGGTAACATTCTGAGTATGTTGTCTATCACTAGCAGCACCATTTCACCAGGTCACATTCTGAGTATGTTGTCTATCACTAGCAGCACCATTTCACCAGGTCACATTCTGATTATGTTGTCTATCACTAACAGCACCATATCACTAGGTAACATTCTGAGTATGTTGTCAATCACGAGCAGCACCATATCACCAGGTCACATTCTGAGTATGTTGTCTAGCAGCACCATATCACCAGGTCACATTCTGAGTATGTTGTCTAGCAGCACCATATCACCAGGTAACATTCTGAGTATGTTGTCTATCACTAACAGCACCATTTCACCAGGTCACATTCTGAGTATGTTGTCTATCACTAGCAGCACCATTTCAACAGGTCACATTCTGAGTATGTTGTCTATCACTAACAGCACCATATCACCAGGTCACATTCTGAGTGTGTTGTCTAGCAGCACCATATCACCAGGTAACATTCTGAGTAGGTTGTCCATCACTATCAGCACCATATCACCAGGTAACATTCTGAGTATGTTGTCTAGCAGCACCATATAACCAGGTAACATTCGGAGTATGTTGTCTAGCAGCACCATATCCCCAGGTAACATTCTGAGTATGTTGTCTATCACTAGCAGCACCATATCACCAGGTCACATTCTGAGTATGTTGCCTAGCAGCACCATATCACCAGGTAACATTCTGAGTATGTTGTCTATCACTAGCAGCACCATATCACCAGGTAACATTCTGAATATGTTGTCTATCAGCACCATATCACCAGGTAACATTCTGAGTATGTTGTCTATCACTAGCAGCACCATATCACCAGGTAACATTCTGAATATGTTGTCTATCAGCACCATATCACCAGGTAACATTCTGAGTATGTTGTCTATCACTAGCAGCACCATTTCACCAGGTCACATTCTGAGTATGTTGTCTATCACTAGCAGCACCATTTCACCAGGTCACATTCTGAGTATGTTGTCTATCACTAGCAGCACCATATCACCAGGTAACATTCAGAGTATGTTGTCTATCAGCACCATATCACCAGGTAACATTCTGAGTATGTTGTCCATCACTAGCAGCACCATATCACCAGGTAACATTCTGAGTATGTTGTCTAGCAGCACCATATAACCAGGTAACATTCGGAGTATGTTGTCCATCACTAGCAGCACCATATCACCAGGTAACATTCTGAGTATGTTGTCTATCACTAGC
The DNA here is from genome assembly GCF_036934945.1 of Oncorhynchus masou masou. NCBI lineage: Eukaryota > Metazoa > Chordata > Actinopteri > Salmoniformes > Salmonidae > Oncorhynchus > Oncorhynchus masou. The sequence continues at coordinate 76,229,411 of NC_088229.1, forward strand.
AGCACCATTTCACCAGGTAACATTCTGAGTATGTTGTCTATCACTAGCAGCACCATATCACCAGGTAACATTCTGAGTATGTTGTCTAGCAGCACCATATAACCAGGTAACATTCGGAGTATGTTGTCTAGCAGCACCATATCACCAGGTAACATTCTGAGTATGTTGACTAGCAGCACCATATCACCATGTAACATTCTGAGTATGTTGTCTAGCAGCACCATATCACCAGGTAACATTCTGAGTATGTTTACTAACACTAGCAGCACCATATCACCAGGTAACATTCTGAGTATGTTGTCTAGCAGCACCATATCACCAGGTAACATTCTGAGTATGTTGTCTATCACTAGCAGCACCATATCACCAGGTAACATACTGAGTATGTTGTCGAGCAGCTCCATATCACCAGGTAACATTCTGAGTATGTTGTCTAGCAGCACCATATCACCAGGTAACATTCTGAGTATGTTGTCTAGCAGCACCATATCACCAGGTAACATGCTGAGTATGTTGTCTAACAGCACCATATCACCAGGTAACATTCTGAGTATGTTCCATATCACCAGGTAACATTCTGAGTATGTTGTCTAGCATCAACATATCACCAGGTAATATTCTGAGTACGTTGTCTATCACTAACAGCACCATATCACCAGGTAACAATCTGAGTATGTTGTCTATCAGCACCATATCACCAGGTAACATTCTGAGTATGTTGTCTATCACTAGCAGCACCATATAACCAGGTAACATTCAGAGTATGTTGTCTAACACTAGCAGCACCATATCACCAGGTAACAATCTTAGTTTGTTGCCAAGCAGCACCATATCAACAGCTAACAATCTGAGGATGTTTTCTAACAGCACCATATCACCAGGTAACATTCTGAGAATGTTATCTATCACTAGCAGCACCATATCACTAGGTCACATTCTGAGAATGTTATCCATCACTAGCAGCACCATATCACCAGATAACATGCTGAGTATGTTGTCGAGCAGCTCCATATCACCAGGTAACATTCTGAGTATGTTGTCTAGCAGCACCATATCACCAGGTAACATGCTGAGTATGTTGTCTAACAGCACCATATCACCAGGTAACATTCTGAGTATGTTGTCTATGACTAGCAGCACCATATCACTAGCTGACATTCTTATGATGTTGTCTATCACTAGCAGCACCATATCACCAGGTAACATTCTGAGTATGTTGTCGAGCAGCACCATATCAGAAAGTAACATTCTGAATATGTTGTCTATCACTAGCAGCACCATATCACCAGGTAACATTCTGAATATGTTTTCTATCAGCACCATATCACCAGCTAACATTCTGAGTATGTTGTCTATCACTAGCAGCACCATATCACCAGGTAACATTCTGAGTATGTTGTCTATCACTAGCAGCACCATATCATCAGGTAACATTCTGGGTATGTTGTGTTGCAGCACCATATCACCAGGTAACAATCTGAGTATGTTGTCTATCACTAACAGTATGTGTAAATGTGTATATGTGTAAATGTGGATGTTGTCTATCAGTAACAGTATGTGTAAATGGGTATATGTGTAAATGAGGATGTTGTCTATCAGTAGCAGTATGTGTAAATGTGAAGGCTCTTTCATTGCGACTAAATAGAAGGCTCTTTCATCGTGTCTAAATACAAGGCTCTTCGTCACGACTAAATACAAGGCTCTTTCATCGTGACTAAATACAAGGCTCTTCGTCACGACTAAATACAAGGCTCTTTCATCGTGACTAAATACAAGGCTCTTTCACCGTGACTAAATACAAGGCTCTTTCATCGTGACTAAATACAAGGCTCTTTCATCGTGACTAAATACAAGGCTCTTCGTCACGACTAAATACAAGGCTCTTTCATCATGACTAAATATAAGGCTCTTTCATCATGACTAAATACAAGGCTCTTTCATCGTGACTAAATACAAGGCTCTTTCATCATGACTAAATACAGGGCTCTTTCATCATGACTAAATACAAGGCTCTTCATCACAACTAAATACAAGGCTCTTTCATCGTGACTAAATACAAGGCTATTTCATTGTGACTAAATACAAGGCTCTTTCATCATGACTAAATACAAGGCTCTTTCATCGTGACTAAATTCAAGGCACTTTCATCGTGACTAAATACAAGGCTCTTTCATCATGACTAAATACAAGGCTCTTTCATCATGACTAAATACAAGGGTCTTTCATCGTGACTAAATACAAGGCTCTTTCATCGTGACTAAATACAAGGCTCTTTCACCGTGACTAAATACAAGGCTCTTTCATCGTGACTAAATACAAGGCTCTTTCATCGTGACTAAATACAAGGATCTTCGTCACGACTAAATACAAGGCTCTTTCATCATGACTAAATACAAGGCTCTTTCATCATGACTAAATACAAGGCTCTTTCATCGTGACTAAATACAAGGCTTTTTCATCGTGACTAAATACAAGGCTCATTCATCATGACTAAATACAAGGCTCTTTCATCATGATCTCTTTCACCGTCTCTATATTCAAGGCTCTTTCATCTTGACTAAATACAAGGCTCTTTCATCGTGACTAAATACAAGGCTCTTTCATCATGACTAAATACAAGGCTCTTTCATCATGAGCTCTTTCATCGTGACTAAATACAAGGCTCTTTCATCATGACTAAATACAAGGCTCTTTCATCGTGACTAAATACAAGAGTCTTTCATCGTGACTAAATACAAGGCTCTTTCATCATGACTAAATACAAGGCTCTTTCATCATGACTAAATACAAGGCTCTTTCACCATGACTAAATACAAGGCTCTTTCACCGTGACTCAATACAAGGCTCTTTCATCGTGAATAAATACAAGGCTCTTTCATCATGAGCTCTTTCATCGTGACTAAATACAAGGCTCTTTCATCTTGACTAAATACAAGGCTCTTTCATCATGACTAAATACAAGGCTCTTTCATCATGACTAAATACAAGGCTCTTTCATCGTGACTAAATACAAGGCTTTTTCATTGTGACTAAATACAAGGCTCATTCATCATGACTAAATACAAGGCTCTTTCATCATGAGCTCTTTCATCGTCTCTATATTCAAGGCTCTTTCATCTTGACTAAATACAAGGCTCTTTCATCGTGACTAAATACAAGGCTCTCCGTCACGACTAAATACAAGGCTCTTTCATCGTGACTAAATACAAGGCTCTTTCATCGTGACTAAATACAAGGCTCTTTCATCATGACTAAATACAAGGCTCTTTCATCATGACTAAATACAAGGCTATTTCATCATGACTAAATACAAGGCTCTTTCATCATGACTAAATATAAGGCTCTTTCATCGTGACTAAATACAAGGCTCTTCGTCACGACTAAATACAAGGCTCTTTCATCATGATCTCTTTCACCGTCTCTATATTCAAGGCTCTTTCATCTGGACTAAATACAAGGCTCTTTCATCGTGACTAAATACAAGGCTCTCCGTCACGACTAAATACAAGGCTCTTTCATCGTGACTAAATACAAGGCTCTTCGTCACGACTAAATACAAGGCTCTTTCATCGTGACTAAATACAAGGCTCTTTCATCATGACTAAATACAAGGCTCTTTCATCGTGACTAAATACAAGGCTCTTTCATCGTGACTAAATACAAGGCTCTTTCATCATGACTAAATACAAGGCTCTTTCACCATGACTAAATACAAGGCTCTTTCACCGTGACTCAATACAAGGCTCTTTCATCGTGAATAAATACAAGGCTCCTTCATCATGACTAAATACAAGGCTCTTTCACCATGACTAAATACAAGGCTCTTTCATCATGACTAAATACAAGGCTCTTTCATCATGACTAAATACAAGGCTCTTTCATCGTGACTAAATACAAGGCTTTTTCATCGTGACTAAATACAAGGCTCATTCATCATGACTAAATACAAGGCTCTTTCATCATGAGCTCTTTCATCGTCTCTATATTCAAGGCTCTTTCATCTTGACTAAATACAAGGCTCTTTCATCGTGACTAAATACAAGGCTCTCCGTCACGACTAAATACAAGGCTCTTTCATCGTGACTAAATACAAGGCTCTTCGTCACGACTAAATACAAGGCTCTTTCATCGTGACTAAATACAAGGCTCTTTCATCATGACTAAATACAAGGCTCTTTCATCGTGACTAAATACAAGGCTCTTTCATCATGACTAAATACAAGGCTCTTTCATCGTCTCTATATTCAAGGCTCTTTCATCTTGACTAAATACAAGGCTCTTTCATCGTGACTAAATACAAGGCTCTCCGTCACGACTAAATACAAGGCTCTTTCATCGTGACTAAATACAAGGCTCTTCGCCACAACTAAATACAAGGCTCTTTCATCGTGACTAAATACAAGGCTCTTTCATCATGACTAAATACAAGGCTCTTTCATCATGACTAAATACAAGGCTATTTCATCGTGACTAAATACAAGGCTCTTTCATCGTGACTAAATACAAGGCTCTTTCATCGTGACTAAATACAAGGCTCTTCGTCACGACTAAATACAAGGCTCTTTCATCGTGACTAAATACAAGGCTCTTTCATCGTGACTAAATACAAGGCTCTTTCATCGTGACTAAATACAAGGCTCTTTCATCGTGACTAAATACAAGGCTATTTCATCATGACTAAATACAAGGCTATTTCATCATGACTAAATACAAGGCTCTTTCATCATGACTAAATATAAGGCTCTTTCACCGTGACTCAATACAAGGCTCTTTCATCGTGAATAAATACAAGGCTCTTTCATCGTGACTAAATTCAAGGCTCTTTCATCGTGACTAAATACAAGGCTCTTTCATCATGACTAAATACAAGGCTTTTTCATCGTGACTAAATTCAAGGCTCATTCATCATGACTAAATACAAGGCTCTTTCATCATGAGCTCTTTCATCGTCTCTATATTCAAGGCTCTTTCATCTTGACTAAATACAAGGCTCTTTCATCGTGATTAAATACAAGGCTCTCCGTCACGACTAAATACAAGGCTCTTTCATCGTGACTAAATACAAGGCTCTTCGCCACAACTAAATACAAGGCTCTTTCATCATGAGCTCTTTCATCGTGACTAAATACAAGGCTCTTTCATCATGACTAAATACAAGGCTCTTTCATCGTGACTAAATACAAGAGTCTTTCATCGTGACTAAATACAAGGCTCTTTCATCATGACTAAATACAAGGCTCTTTCATCATGACTAAATACAAGGCTTTTTCACCATGACTAAATACAAGGCTCTTTCACCGTGACTCAATACAAGGCTCTTTCATCGTGAATAAATACAAGGCTCTTTCATCATGAGCTCTTTCATCGTGACTAAATAAAAGGCTCTTTCATCGTGACTAAATACAAGGCTCTTTCATCATGACTAAATACAAGGCTCTTTCATCATGACTAAATACAAGGCTCTTTCATCGTGACTAAATACAAGGCTTTTTCATCGTGACTAAATACAAGGCTCATTCATCATGACTAAATACAAGGCTCTTTCATCATGAGCTCTTTCATCGTCTCTATATTCAAGGCTCTTTCATCTTGACTAAATACAAGGCTCTTTCATCGTGACTAAATACAAGGCTCTCCGTCACGACTAAATACAAGGCTCTTTCATCGTGACTAAATACAAGGCTCTTCGTCACGACTAAATACAAGGCTCTTTCATCGTGACTAAATACAAGGCTCTTTCATCGTGACTAAATACAAGGCTCTTTCATCATGAATAAATACAAGGCTCCTTCATCATGACTAAATACAAGGCTCTTTCACCATGACTAAATACAAGGCTCTTTCATCATGACTAAATACAAGGCTCTTTCATCATGACTAAATACAAGGCTCTTTCATCGTGACTAAATACAAGGCTTTTTCATCGTGACTAAATACAAGGCTCATTCATCATGACTAAATACAAGGCTCTTTCATCATGAGCTCTTTCATCGTCTCTATATTCAAGGCTCTTTCATCTTGACTAAATACAAGGCTCTTTCATCGTGACTAAATACAAGGCTCTCCGTCACGACTAAATACAAGGCTCTTTCATCGTGACTAAATACAAGGCTCTTTCATCATGACTAAATACAAGGCTCTTTCATCGTGACTAAATACAAGGCTCTTTCATCATGACTAAATACAAGGCTCTTTCATCGTCTCTATATTCAAGGCTCTTTCATCTTGACTAAATACAAGGCTCTTTCATCGTGACTAAATACAAGGCTCTCCGTCACGACTAAATACAAGGCTCTTTCATCGTGACTAAATACAAGGCTCTTCGCCACAACTAAATACAAGGCTCTTTCATCGTGACTAAATACAAGGCTCTTTCATCGTGACTAAATACAAGGCTCTTTCATCGTGACTAAATACAAGGCTCTTCGTCACGACTAAATACAAGGCTCTTTCATCGTGACTAAATACAAGGCTCTTTCATCGTGACTAAATACAAGGCTCTTTCATCGTGACTAAATACAAGGCTCTTTCATCGTGACTAAATACAAGGCTATTTCATCATGACTAAATACAAGGCTATTTCATCATGACTAAATACAAGGCTCTTTCATCATGACTAAATATAAGGCTCTTTCACCGTGACTCAATACAAGGCTCTTTCATCGTGAATAAATACAAGGCTCTTTCATCGTGACTAAATTCAAGGCTCTTTCATCGTGACTAAATACAAGGCTCTTTCATCGTGACTAAATACAAGGCTTTTTCATCGTGACTAAATACAAGGCTCATTCATCATGACTAAATACAAGGCTCTTTCATCATGAGCTCTTTCATCGTCTCTATATTCAAGGCTCTTTCATCTTGACTAAATACAAGGCTCTTTCATCGTGACTAAATACAAGGCTCTCCGTCACGACTAAATACAAGGCTCTTTCATCGTGACTAAATACAAGGCTCTTCGCCACAACTAAATACAAGGCTCTTTCATCATGAGCTCTTTCATCGTGACTAAATACAAGGCTCTTTCATCATGACTAAATACAAGGCTCTTTCATCGTGACTAAATACAAGAGTCTTTCATCGTGACTAAATACAAGGCTCTTTCATCATGACTAAATACAAGGCTCTTTCATCATGACTAAATACAAGGCTTTTTCACCATGACTAAATACAAGGCTCTTTCACCGTGACTCAATACAAGGCTCTTTCATCGTGACTAAATACAAGGCTTTTTCATCGTGACTAAATACAAGGCTCATTCATCATGACTAAATACAAGGCTCTTTCATCATGAGCTCTTTCATCGTCTCTATATTCAAGGCTCTTTCATCTTGACTAAATACAAGGCTCTTTCATCGTGACTAAATACAAGGCTCTCCGTCACGACTAAATACAAGGCTCTTTCATCGTGACTAAATACAAGGCTCTTTCATCGTGACTAAATACAAGGCTCTTTCATCATGACTAAATACAAGGCTCTTTCATCATGACTAAATACAAGGCTATTTCATCATGACTAAATACAAGGCTCTTTCATCATGACTAAATATAAGGCTCTTTCATCGTGACTAAATACAAGGCTCTTCGTCACGACTAAATACAAGGCTCTTTCATCATGATCTCTTTCACCGTCTCTATATTCAAGGCTCTTTCATCTTGACTAAATACAAGGCTCTTTCATCGTGACTAAATACAAGGCTCTTCGTCACGACTAAATACAAGGCTCTTTCATCGTGACTAAATACAAGGCTCTTTCATCATGACTAAATACAAGGCTCTTTCATCGTGACTAAATACAAGGCTCTTTCATCATGACTAAATACAAGACTCTTTCATCATGACTAAATACAAGGCTTTTTCATCGTGACTAAATACAAGGCTCTTTCACCGTGACTCAATACAAGGCTCTTTCATCGTGAATAAATACAAGGCTCTTTCATCATGACTAAATACAAGGCTCTTTCACCATGACTAAATACAAGGCTTTTTCATCATGACTAAATACAAGGCTCTTTCATCATGACTAAATACAAGGCTCTTTCATCGTGACTAAATACAAGGCTTTTTCATCGTGACTAAATACAAGGCTCATTCATCATGACTAAATACAAGGCTCTTTCATCATGAGCTCTTTCATCGTCTCTATATTCAAGGCTCTTTCATCTTGACTAAATACAAGGCTCTTTCATCGTGACTAAATACAAGGCTCTCCGTCACGACTAAATACAAGGCTCTTTCATCGTGACTAAATACAAGGCTCTTCGCCACAACTAAATACAAGGCTCTTTCATCATGAGCTCTTTCATCGTGACTAAATACAAGGCTCTTTCATCATGACTAAATACAAGGCTCTTTCATCGTGACTAAATACAAGAGTCTTTCATCGTGACTAAATACAAGGCTCTTTCATCATGACTAAATACAAGGCTCTTTCATCATGACTAAATACAAGGCTTTTTCACCATGACTAAATACAAGGCTCTTTCACCGTGACTCAATACAAGGCTCTTTCATCGTGAATAAATACAAGGCTCTTTCATCATGAGCTCTTTCATCGTGACTAAATACAAGGCTCTTTCATCTTGACTAAATACAAGGCTCTTTCATCATGACTAAATACAAGGCTCTTTCATCATGACTAAATACAAGGCTCTTTCATCGTGACTAAATACAAGGCTTTTTCATCGTGACTAAATACAAGGCTCATTCATCATGACTAAATACAAGGCTCTTTCATCATGAGCTCTTTCATCGTCTCTATATTCAAGGCTCTTTCATCTTGACTAAATACAAGGCTCTTTCATCGTGACTAAATACAAGGCTCTCCGTCACGACTAAATACAAGGCTCTTTCATCGTGACTAAATACAAGGCTCTTTCATCGTGACTAAATACAAGGCTCTTTCATCATGACTAAATACAAGGCTCTTTCATCATGACTAAATACAAGGCTATTTCATCATGACTAAATACAAGGCTCTTTCATCATGACTAAATATAAGGCTCTTTCATCGTGACTAAATACAAGGCTCTTCGTCACGACTAAATACAAGGCTCTTTCATCATGATCTCTTTCACCGTCTCTATATTCAAGGCTCTTTCATCTTGACTAAATACAAGGCTCTTTCATCATGACTAAATACAAGGCTCTTCGTCACGACTAAATACAAGGCTCTTTCATCGTGACTAAATACAAGGCTCTTTCATCATGACTAAATACAAGGCTCTTTCATCGTGACTAAATACAAGGCTCTTTCATCATGACTAAATACAAGACTCTTTCATCATGACTAAATACAAGGCTCTTTCACCATGACTAAATACAAGGCTCTTTCACCGTGACTCAATACAAGGCTCTTTCATCGTGAATAAATACAAGGCTCTTTCATCATGACTAAATACAAGGCTCTTTCACCATGACTAAATACAAGGCTTTTTCATCATGACTAAATACAAGGCTCTTTCATCATGACTAAATACAAGGCTCTTTCATCGTGACTAAATACAAGGCTTTTTCATCGTGACTAAATACAAGGCTCATTCATCATGACTAAATACAAGGCTCTTTCATCATGAGCTCTTTCATCGTCTCTATATTCAAGGCTCTTTCATCTTGACTAAATACAAGGCTCTTTCATCGTGACTAAATACAAGGCTCTCCGTCACGACTAAATACAAGGCTCTTTCATCGTGACTAAATACAAGGCTCTTCGTCACGACTAAATACAAGGCTCTTTCATCGTGACTAAATACAAGGCTCTTTCATCGTGACTAAATACAAGGCTCTTTCATCATGACTAAATACAAGGCTCTTTCATCGTGACTAAATACAAGGCTTTTTCATCGTGACTAAATACAAGGCTCATTCATCATGACTAAATACAAGGCTCTTTCATCATGAGCTCTTTCATCGTCTCTATATTCAAGGCTCTTTCATCTTGACTAAATACAAGGCTCTTTCATCGTGACTAAATACAAGGCTCTCCGTCACGACTAAATACAAGGCTCTTTCATTCTGACTAAATACAAGGCTCTTTCATCATGACTAAATACAAGGCTCTTTCATCGTGACTAAATACAAGGCTCTTTCATCGTGACTAAATACAAGGCTCTTTCATCATGACTAAATACAAGGCTCTTTCATCGTGACTAAATATAAGGCTCTTTCACCGTGACTCAATACAAGGCTCTTTCATACCTTAAGGGAACATTTTGACAATCACCGTATGGTTAGTGAGAAAGTCCCTATTGGAACTGTACGGTCCCTTACTAGACGTCCGAAAACATTTGTAAAATTCGGGGACGGCGTCGGGCCGAGCGGCAGGGCCAGACCTACCTTGTCGGACATTCGGTTTTCGTTTAATAAAATAAACAAATTTTGGCCCATTTTTGCGCTATGCCGGAATATCCCACAAGAGGGCATAAGCAATCATATTGCTATTGGACAAAACATCCCGAATCACGACGTGCCATATCTCGAAAACTGAAAATATTTTGAAGCCGAAACTTGGTGAGCGTAGGTTTGGCATTATGGGAAGATGGCCCCGAACAAGATGGCGTCTAGGCCTCAACGGTTTTTGAGTTATGGCCATATTTCTGGGATTAAAGGTCCAAAATGAAAATAGAGAAAAGATTTTTTTCACTTCACGTCAAAGTCAAGGAGCCTCCGGTGTCAATAAAAAAATCGGCCATTTATCTATCGTCATTTAAGAGAAATCGTACGATGACCAGATCGTGATGTTCAGATATAGGTGTTTTTTTTTTCAACGGTTACAGATCCAGTTGCAGGGTGTTCATACGAATATTTTTAAAATGTGCTGCGGAGCTCTGCGACATTTCTGTGATTTTCTATGATTTTCTGAAATAACACACACTCACTAAACCCTCCGTAAATAACTCAGTTCTTAACGTAAATACTTAAAACTCAGGATTCTGTAAAGGCATACCCGAATAAGGATATGAGTTTATTTATAGCTTCCTGTGCCAACCGGAAGTGCCATAATTGGTGTCTCAGGGGCTGTTTGGAAGGGTTAAAAAAATCAGATCTGTCCAAAACTTCATATGTGTGATTAGACAACCCCCATGAACTGTAAATCAGTCATTTTTCCCAACAGATGTCAAAGAAAAGCTCTCACACACACACACACAGCAAGGATGGAGTGACAAAGCGTGGTGTTTAAAGACACAGAGAGCAGGCAATGGCATAAACATAATCCCAAGGCCGTGCCGAGTCCAACGAGGTGCCCCGCTTGACCGTAGCTCGCTCGGTCTGAGCGCAGCGACCATGAGAAAAATAGGCCCACAATGATGCCTGCACCACAATGTCATTGGATTTTGGGTGACAGCGGCGGAACCGTTAGGTTTAGAAGGACAATTCAAACACAGGACTGTTCCTAAGGTCCTCCCGATCTGTGCAAGCCTAACCTTGACTGTGTGGCATTAACCTTTCACAGTTAAAAGAAGGTGTTTACAAAAAAACAGTGTGCATTGACTTCTCTCCCCATAGGAATACATTGCCTGCTCCCCTAAATACAACCTGGAGTCTATATGGGTTATGAATGCTGTATGAACCTGTCTTCTATGACATTCCATCAGACCACTATGAGGTCTACCTGTGTCGATTCTAAGCTTCCTGGAGCAACCGGAAGTGGTTAAATTGACCCAAAAGGTAGTTGGATGTACATCACCTCGAAAGGTGGAAAGGCCTCTGCATTATTCAACCCTGTGTAGATCAGTCAATTCTCAACTTAAAGACTTAAAACTCAGGATTCCCTAGGTTTCTATGTCAGTCAAGACATGTGTGTATTTATAGCTTCCTGTGCCAACCGGAAGTGCCATAATTGGTGTCTCAGGAGCTGTTTGGAAGGGTTAAAAATATCAGATCTGTCCAAAACATCATATGTGTGATTAGACAACCCCCATGAACTGTAAATCAGTCATTTTTCCCAACAGATGTCAAAGAAAAGCTCTCACACACACACACAGCAAGGATGGAGTGACAAAGCGTGGTGTTTAAAGACACAGAGAGCAGGCAATGGCATAAACATAATCCCAAGGCCGTGCCGAGTCCAACGAGGTGCCCCGCTTGACCCTAGCTCGCTCGGTCTGAGCGCAGCGACCATGAGAAAAATAGGCCCACAATGAGCCTGCACCACAATGTCATTTGATTTTGGGTGACAGCGGCGGAACCGTTAGGTTTAGAAGGACAATTCAAACACAGGACTGTTCCTAACGTCCTCCCGATCTGTGCAAGCCTAACCTTGACTGTGTGGCATTAACCTTTCACAGTTAAAAGAAGGTGTTTACAAAAAAACAGTGTGCATTGACTTCTCTCACCATAGGAATACATTGCCTGCTCCCCTAAATACAACCTGGAGTCTATATGGGTTATGAATGCTGTATGAACCTGTCTTCTATGACATTCCATCAGACCACTATGAGGTCTACCTGTGTCGATTCTAAGCTTCCTGGAGCAACCGGAAGTGGTTAAATTGACCCAAAAGGTATTTGGATGTACATCACCTCGAAAGGTGGAAAGGCCTCTGCATTATTCAACCCTGTGTAGATCAGTCAATTCTCAACTTAAAGACTTAAAACTCAGGATTCCGTAGGTTTCTATGTAAGTCAAGACATGTGTGTATTTATAGCTTCCTGTGCCAACCGGAAGTGCCATAATTGGTGTCTCAGGAGCTGTTTGGAAGGGTTAAAAAAATCAGATCTGTCCAAAACTTCATATGTGTGATTAGACAACCCCCATGAACTGTAAATCAGTCATTTTTCCCATAAAAATTCAAAGGAAAAATAAATCACACAGATACACAACTTGGATGGAGGGACGTATTGGGGTGTGTAGAGACTGACAGTGCCTCCAATAGTTAGCTTTGTTCGAGCTAAAAAAGAACCGTCAGACCTAGAGTTCCGAAACTTTAGAATCCTGTTCTAGACCTCAGGTAGATAGTGCGTGGTGAGTTACGGCGCTCTAGGAGGTTCTCGGACCGAGAAACAGCGTCGAACATTTGCAATGACTTCAATTCATTTTGACCATTACGAAAATGGCGACATTTAGAAATGTCCCAGAGACACAAGACTAAGTGCATTGTGACCGTCTCGGCCCATAGAGACAGAACCCAACATCTCGGTCCGATAGCTCATTCAAGGACCCCGTAGCAAGGCATGGAAAAAGTGGATTTTCAGCACCAATTAGGCTTTTACTCGGACACCAAATGACCTATCGAGCCGAAACTCGGGATTCGGGGTCGCCTCACATAGGACTACACATAATGTCCGAACTGGCCCCGCAGCTAGAAAGTAACTATGTGTTTTATGGTTTTTTTATGTTTTGTACCGAAGGCCTTGTGAATTTTGGGCCAGCTCTGAAGTATGTTATACTTGGCTCCTAAACGAGTTGGGAAAAGTGGGTTTGGTGTCAGTTTGTATCAGTTTGGTGTCAGAATGATATCAAATTGACTGATGGACGGTGACTTGCAGGTGACTCTTGTCCATTAGCAATATGTTTAAGCGGTGAGGTACCATCACCAAAAGCGACATTCTGAAATCAACCATAACGAGCAATGGAGAGTTACCAGTATGACTGCCCAGCCATCATGAGGTCATCGGGCCAGTCAATTTGGCATTCCTGCATGATTTTTATAACATGACAAATTGGTGATGGTGAATGCCCAGTTAACCATATGGCAAATGCACAGTGACTTTGAAAGAGTGAGAAAACATTACCAAATGGACATTCTGAAATCAACCCTAATGAGCGATGGAGAGGTACCAGAATCACTGCCGAGCCATCCCGAGTTCATCGGGCCAGTCAATTTGGCATTCCTGCACGAATTTTCAGTGACTTTGCAAAAGTAAGGAACATTTGCAATATGTTTTAACAGTGAGGTACCATCACCAAAAGCGACATTCTGAAATCAACCCAAACGAGCGATGGAGAGGTACCAGAATCACTGCCCAGCCATCCCGAGTTCATTGGGCCAGTCAATTTGGCATTCCTGCACGAATTTTCAGTGACTTTGCAAAAGTGAGAAACATTTGCAATATGTTTTAACAGTGAGGTACCATCACCAAAAGCGACATTCTGAAATCCAACCAAACGAGTGATGGAGAGGTACCAAAATCACTGCCCAGCCATCCCTATGTCATCGGGCCAGTCAATTTGGCATTCCTGCATGATTTTTATGACATGACAAATTGGTGATGGTGAATGCCCAGTTAACCATATGGCAAATGCACAGTGACTTTGAAAGAGTGAGAAAACATTACCAAATGGACATTCTGAAATCAACCCTAATGAGCGATGGAGAGGTACCAGAATCACTGCCGAGCCATCCCGAGTTCATCGGGCCAGTCAGTTTGGCATTCCTGCACGAATTTTCAGTGACTTTGCAAAAGTAAGGAACATTTGCAATATGTTTTAACAGTGAGGTACCATCACCAAAAGCGACATTCTGAAATCAACTCAAAAGAGCGATGGAGAGGTACCAGAATCACTGCCGAGCCATCCCGAGTTCATCGGGCCAGTCAATTTGGCATTCCTGCACAAATTTTCAGTGACTTTGCAAAAGTAAGGAACATTTGCAATATGTTTTAACAGTGAGGTACCATCACCAAAAGCGACATTCTGAAATCAACCCAAACGAGCGATGGAGAGGTACCAGTATCACTGCCCAGCCATCCCTATGTCAACGGGCCAGTCAATTTGGCATTCCTGCATGATTTTTATGGCATGACAAATTGGTGATGGTGAATGCCCAGTTAACCATATGGCAAATGCACAGTGACTTTGAAAGAGTGAGAAAATCACCAAATGGACATTCTGGAATCAACCCTAACGAGCGATGGAGAGGTACCAGAATCACTGCCAAGCCATCCCGACTTCATCGGGCCAGTCAATTTGGCATTCCTGCACAAATTTTCAGTGACTTTGCAAAAGTAAGGAACATTTGCAATATGTTTTAACAGTGAGGTACCATCACCAAAAGCGACATTCTGAAATCAACCCAAACGAGCGATGGAGAGGTACCAGTATCACTGCCCAGCCATCCCGAGGTCATCGGGCCAGTCAATTTGGCATTCCTGCATGATTTTTATAGCATGACAAATTGGTAATGGTGACTGCCCAGTTAACCATATGGCAAATGCACAGTGACTTTGAAAGAGTGAGAAAAATCACCAAATGGACATTCTGGAATCAACCCTAACGAGTGATGGAGAGGTACCAGAATTACTGCCAAGCCATCCCGAGTTCATCGGGCCAGTCAATTTGGCATTCCTGCATGATTTTTATGGCATGACAAATTGGTGATGGTGACTGCCCAGTTAACCATATGGCAAATGCACAGTGACTTTGCAAAAGTGATAAAACATGACCAAATGGACATTCTGAAATCAACACAAACAATGGCATGACCATAGTGTCCAGACTGTGCCGAGTCCAACGAGGTGCCCCGCTTGACCGTAGCTCGCTCGGTCTGAGCGCAGCGACCATGAGAAAAATAGGCCCAATATGAAGCCTGCACCAGTACGTCATTTGATTTTGGGTGACAGCGGCGGAACCGTTAGGTTTAGAAAGACAATTCAACCACAGGACTGTTCCTAAGGTCCTCCTGATCTGTCCAAGCCTATCCTTGACCGTGTGACATTAACCCTTCACAGTCAAAAGAAGGTGTTTACATAAAAACAGTGTTCATTGACTTCTCTCCCCATAGGAATACATTGGCTGCTCCACTAAATACAACCTGGAGTCTTTATGGGTTATGAATGTTGTATGAACCTGTCTTCGGTACCAGTCCATCAGACCACTATAAGGTCTACCTGTGTCGATTCTAGGCTTCCTGGGCCAACCGGAAGTGGTTCAAATCACCCTAAAAGTGTATATCAATACACTGCCTGCAATTTGATGGACATAGTGCATTGAACCCTGTGTAAATCAGTCAATTCTTAACGTAAAGACTTAAAACTCAGGATTCTCTAATGGAATACCCCAATGAGGATGTATGTTGAGTTACAGCTTCCTGTGCCAACCGGAAGTGCCATAATTGGTGTCTCATGGGCTGTTTGGAGGGGTTAAAAAATTCAGATCTTTCCAAAACTTCATATATATGATTAGACAACCCCCATGAACTGTAAATCAGTCATTTTTCCCATAAAAATTCAAAGGAAAACTAAATCACACAGATACACAACATGGATGGAGGGACGTATCATTGGGGTGCGTAGAGACTGACAGTGCCTCCAATAGTTAGCTTTGAATGATATCAAATTGACTGATGGACGGTGACTTGCAGGTGACTCTTGTCCATTAGCAATATGTTTAAGCGGTGAGGTACCATCACCAAAAGCGACATTCTGAAATCAACTCAAACGAGCGATGGAGAGGTACCAGAATAACTGCCCAGCCATCCCGAGTTCATCGGTTCAATCAATTTGGCATTCCTGCATGATTTTTATAGCATGACAAATTGGTAATGGTGACTGCCCAGTTAACCATATGGCAAATGCACAGTGACTTTGCAAAAGTGAGACAACATTTGCAATATGTTTTAACAGTGAGGTACCATCACCAAAAGCGACATTCTGACATCAACCCAAACGAGCGATGGAGAGGTACCAGAATCACTGCCAAGCCATCCCGAGTTCATCGGGCCAGTCAATTTGGCATTCCTGCATGATTTTTATAGCATGACAAATTGGTGATGGTGAATGCCCAGTTAACCATATGGCAAATGCACAGTGACTTTGCAAAAGTGAGAAAACATAAACAAATGGACATGATGAAATCAACACCACGAGTGATTGAAAGGAACAACAATCACTGCCCGGCCATCCCGAGTTCATCAGGCCAGTCAATTTTGCATTTCTGAAGGATTTTTGAGCATGTCAAATTTCTTATGACATTTGGCCCCCACAAAACATATGCCTTATGCACAAGCAAAAAAAAAAAAAACATTATGATAATAAAATATGACTAAAGTATGTTGATACAGTTCTTATACTTGTGTAACTGACACAAAATTCGAAAATTTTTCGAAAAACGGTCCAGAAAGCACTTTTTTAGGGGTGTGTGAAGTTTTTTATGAAATGTAATAATTTTTGACTTTTGACTTCTGACTTCCTATGAAATCATATTGCAGATGGACAAAACACATGCAACAATGCGCAAGTAAAAAAAAATAAAAAATTATGATAATAAAATATGACTAAAGTATGTTGATACAGTTCTTATACGTGTGTAACTGACACAAAATTCGAAAAAATTTCGAAAAACGGTCCAGAAAGCACTTTTTTAGGGGTGTGTGAAGTTTTTTATGAAATTTAATAATTTTTGACTTTTTACTTCTGACTTCCTATGAAATCATATTGCAGATGGACAAAACATATGCAATAATGCGCAAGTAAAAAAATTAAACAAATTATGATAATAAAATTGGACAAAAGTATTTTCATACAGTTCTTATACATGTGTAATTGTCAAAAAAAGTGAAAGAATTTCGAAAAACGGTCCAGAAAGCACTTTTTTAAGGGGTGATAAGTTTTTTTCAAAAAATTCATTTTTTCAAAATTTGGCTTTTGGATGTTGACTTGGAGTCCAATATCAATATGTAAGGGAATTCACCCCCGTAGTGGACAAAAATGAATGGCAAATTATTGGCATAGGACAAACCATGTACACATTGGCCAATACCTCCCAAAGCGGCGTTGATTCATGCAAAGTTTACTTCAATTGCCATATGGCTATTGCCAGTTGTAACACTTCAAAAATCCAACAGGTGGCGATTGCGCTCCACCATGGTTTTTCATATTGATATTGGACTCCAAGTCAACATCCAAAAGCCAAATTTTGAAAAAATGAATTTTTTGAAAAAAACTTATCACCCCTTAAAAAAGTGCTTTCTGGACCGTTTTTCAAAATTCTTTCGCTTTTTTTGACAATTACACATGTATAAGAACTGTATGAAAATACTTTTGTCCAATTTTATTATCATTATTTTTTTTATTTTTTTACTTGCGCATTATTGCATATGTTTTGTCCATCTGCAATATGATTTCATAGGAAGTCAGAAGTCAAAAGTCAAAAATTATAAAATTTCATAAAAAACTTCACACACCCCTAAAAAAGTGCTTTCTGGACCGTTTTTCGAAATTTTTTCGAATTTTGTGTCAGTTACACACATATAAGAACTGTATCAACATACTTTAGTCATATTTTATTATCATTATTTTTTTTATTTTTTTTACTTGCGCATTATTGCATGTGTTTTGTCCCTCTGCAATATGATTTCATAGGAAGTCAGAAGTCAAAAGTCAAAAATTATTAAATTTCATAAAAAACTTCACACACCCCTAAAAAAGTGCTTTCTGGACCGTTTTTCGAAATTTTTTCGAATTTTGTGTCAGTTACACACATATAAGAACTGTATCAACATACTTTAGTCATATTTTCTTATCATAATTTTTTTTTTTTTTTTACTTGCGCATTATTGCATGTGTTTTGTCCCTCTGCAATATGATTTCATAGGAAGTCAGAAGTCAAAAGTCAAAAATTATGAAATTTCATAAAAAACTTCACACACCCCTAAAAAAGTGCTTTCTGGACCGTTTTTCGAAAATTTTTCGAATTTTGTGTCAGTTACACACGTATAAGAACTGTATCAACATACTTTAGTCATATTTTATTATCATAATGTTTTGTTTTTTTTTGCTTGTGCATAAGGCATATGTTTTGTGGGGGCCAAATGTCATAAGAAATTTGACATGCTCAAAAATCCTTCAGAAATGCAAAATTGAATGGCCTGATGAACTCGGGATGGCCGGGCAGTGATTGTTGTTCCTTTCAATCACTCGTGGTGTTGATTTCATCATGTCCATTTGTTTATGTTTTCTCACTTTTGCAAAGTCACTGTGCATTTGCCATATGGTTAACTGGGCATTCACCATCACCAATTTGTCATGCTATAAAAATCATGCAGGAATGCCAAATTGACTGGCCCGATGAACTCGGGATGGCTTGGCAGTGATTCTGGTACCTCTCCATCGCTCGTTAGGGTTGATTCCAGAATGTCCATTTGGTGATTTTTCTCACTCTTTCAAAGTCACTGTGCATTTGCCATATGGTTAACTGGGCATTCACCATCACCAATTTGTCATGCCATAAAAATCATGCAGGAATGCCAAATTGACTGGCCCGATGAACTCGGGATGGCTTGGCAGTGATTCTGGTACCTCTCCATCGCTCGTTTGGGTTGATTTCAGAATGTCGCTTTTGGTGATGGTACCTCACTGTTAAAACATATTGCAAAAGTTGTCTCACTTTTGCAAAGTCACTGTGCATTTGCCATATGGTTAACTGGGCAGTCACCATTACCAATTTGTCATGCTATAAAAATCATGCAGGAATGCCAAATTGACTGAACTGATGAACTCGGGATGGCTTGGCAGTGATTCTGGTACCTCTCCATCGCTCGTTTGGGTTGATTTCAGAATGTCGCTTTTGGTGATGGTACCTCACTGTTAAAACATATTGCAAATGTTGTCTCACTTTTGCAAAGTCACTGTGCATTTGCCATATGGTTAACTGGGCAGTCACCATTACCAATTTGTCATGCTATAAAAATCATGCAGGAATGCCAAATTGACTGAACCGATGAACTCGGGATGGCTGGGCAGTTATTCTGGTACCTCTCCATCGCTCGTTTGAGTTGATTTCAGAATGTCGCTTTTGGTGATGGTACCTCACCGCTTAAACATATTGCTAATGGACAAGAGTCACCTGCAAGTCACCGTCCATCAGTCAATTTGATATCATTCAAAGCTAACTATTGGAGGCACTGTCAGTCTCTACGCACCCCAATGATACGTCCCTCCATCCATGTTGTGTATCTGTGTGATTTAGTTTTCCTTTGAATTTTTATGGGACAAATGACTGATTTACAGTTCATGGGGGTTGCCTAATCATATATATGAAGTTTTGGAAAGATTTGAATTTTTTAACCCCTCCAAACAGCCCATGAGACACCAATTATGGCACTTCCGGTTGGCACAGGAAGCTGTAACTCAACATACATCCTCATTGGGGTATTCCATTAGAGAATCCTGAGTTTTAAGTCTTTACCATGAAAACTGACTGATTTACACAGGGTTCAATGCACTATGTCCATCAAATTGCAGGCAGTGTATGGGTATACACTTTTAGGGCGATTTGAACCACTTCCGGTTGGTCCAGGAAGCTTAGAATCGACACAGGTAGACCTTATAGTGGCCTGATGGACTGGTACCAAAGACAGGTTCATACAGCATTCATAACCCATATAGACTCCAGGTTGTATTTAGTGGAGCAGCCAATGTATTCCTATGGGGAGAGAAGTCAATGAACACAGTTTTTATGTAAACACCTTCTTTTGACTGTGAAGGGTTAATGTCACACGGTCAAGGATAGGCTTGGACAGATCAGGAGGACCTTAGGAACAGTCCTGTGGTTGAATTGTCTTTCTAAACCTAACGGTTCCGCCGCTGTCACCCAAAATCAAATGACGTACTGGTGCAGGCTTCATATTGGGCCTATTTTTCTCATGGTCGCTGCGCTCAGACCGAGCGAGCTACGGTCAAGCGGGGCGCCTCGTTGGACTCGGCACAGTCTGGACTCTATGGTGATGCCATTGTTTGTGTTGATTTCAGAATGTCCATTTGGTCATGTTTTCTCACTTTTGCAAAGTCACTGTGCATTTGCCATATGGTTAACTGGGCAGTCACCATCACCAATTTGTCATGCCATAAAAATCATGCAGGAATGCCAAATTGACTGGCCCGATGAACTCAGGATGGCTTGGCAGTGATTCTGGTACCTCTCCATCACTCGTTAGGGTTGATTCCAGAATGTCCATTTGGTGATTTTTCTCACTCTTTCAAAGTCACTGTGCATTTGCCATATGGTTAACTGGGCAGTCACCATCACCAATTTGTCATGCTATAAAAATCATGCAGGAATGCCAAATTGACTGGCCCGATGAACTCAGGATGGCTGGGCAGTGATACTGGTACCTCTCCATTGCTCGTTAGGGTTGATTTCAGAATGTCGCTTTTGGTGATGGTACCTCACCGCTTAAACATATTGCTAATGGACAAGAGTCACCTGCAAGTCACCGTCCATCAGTCAATTTGACATCATTCTGACACCAAACTGATACAAACTGACACCAAACCCACTTTTCCCAACTCGTTTAGGAGCCAAGTATAACATACTTCAGAGCTGGCCCAAAATTCACAACGCCTTCGGTACAAAACATTAAAAAAACATAAAACACATAGTTACTTTCTAGCTGCGGGGCCAGTTTGGACATTATGTGTAGTCCTATGTGAGGCGACCCCGAATCCAAAGTTTCGGCTCGATAGGTCATTTGGTGTCCGAGTAAAAGCCTAATTGGTGCTGAAAATCCACTTTTTTCCATGCCTTGCTACGGGGTCCTTGAATGAGCTATCGGACCGAGATGTTGGGTTCTGTCTCTATGGGCCGAGACGGTCACAATGCACCTAGTCTTGTGTCTCTGGGACATTTCTAAATGTCGCCATTTTCGTAATGGTCAAAATGAATTGAAGTCATTGCAAATGTTCGACGCTGTTTCTCGGTCCGAGAACATTCTAGAGCGCCGTAACTCACCACGCACTATCTACCTGAGGTCTAGAACAGGATTCTAAAGTTTCGGAACTCTAGCCTTGACGGTTCTTTTTTAGCTCAAACAAAGCTAACTATTGGAGGCACTGTCAGTCTCTACACACCCCAATACGTCCCTCCATCCAAGTTGTGAATCTGAGTGATTTATTTTTCCTTTGAATTTTTATGGGAAAAATGACTGATTTACAGTTCATGGGGGTTGCCTAATCATATATATGAAGTTTTGGAAAGATCTGATTTTTTTAACCCCTCCAAACAGCACATGAGACACCAATTATTGCACTTCCGGTTGGCACAGGAAGCTATAACTCAACACACATCCTCAGTGGGGTATTCTATTACAGAATCCTGAGTTTTAAGTCTTTACATTAAGAATTGACTGATTTACACAGGGTTCAATGCACTATGTCCATCAAATTGCAGGCAGTGTATTGATATACACTTTTAGGGTGATTTGAACCACTTCCGGTTGGCCCAGGAAGCCTAGAATCGACACAGGTAGACCTTATAGTGGTCTGATGGACTGGTACCGACGACAGGTTCATACAACATTCATAACCCATAAAGACTCCAGGTTGTATTTAGTGGAGCAGCCAATGTATTCCTATGGGGAGAGAAGTCAATGAACACTGTTTTTATGTAAACACCTTCTTTTGACTGTGAAGGGTTAATGTCACACGGTCAAGGATAGGCTTGGACAGATCAGGAGGACCTTAGGAACAGTCCTGTGGTTGAATTGTCTTTCTAAACCTAACGGTTCCGCCGCTGTCACCCAAAATCAAATGACGTACTGGTGCAGGCTTCATATTGGGCCTATTTTTCTCATGGTCGCTGCGCTCAGACCGAGCGAGCTACGGTCAAGCGGGGCACCTCGTTGGACTCGGCACGGCCTTGGGATTATGTTTATGCCATTGCCTGCTCTCTGTGTCTTTAAACACCACGCTTTGTCACTCCATCCTTGCTGTGTGTGTGTGTGAGAGCTTTTCTTTGACATCTGTTGGGAAAAATGACTGATTTACAGTTCATGGGGGTTGTCTAATCACACAGATGAAGTTTTGGACAGATCTGATTTTTTTAACCCTTCCAAACAGCCCCTGAGACACCAATTATGGCACTTCCGGTTGGCACAGGAAGCTATAAATAAACTCATATCCTCATTGGGGTATGCCTTTACAGAATCCTGAGTTTTAAGTCTTTACATTAAGAACTGAGTTATTTACGGAGGGTTTAGTGAGTTTGTGTTATTTCAGAAAATCATAGAAAATCACAGAAATGTCGCAGAGCTCCGCAGCACATTTTAAAAATATTCGTATGAACACCCTGCAACTGGATCTGTAACCGTTGAAAAAAAAACACCTATATCTGAACATCACGATCTGGTCATCGTACGATTTCTCTTAAATGACGATAGATAAATGGCCGATTTTTTTTATTGACACCGGAGGCTCCTTGACTTTGACGTGAAGTGAAAAAATCTTTTCTCTATTTTCATTTTGGACCTTTAATCCCAGAAATATGGCCATAACTCAAAAACCGTTGAGGCCTAGACGCCATCTTGTTCGGGGCCATCTTCCCATAATGCCAAACCTACGCTCACCAAGTTTCGGCTTCGAAATATTTTCAGTTTTCGAGATATGGCACGTCGTGATTGGGGATGTTTTGTCCAATAGCAATATGATTGCTTATGCCCTCTTGTGGGATATTCCGGCATAGCGCAAAAATGGGCCAAAATTTGTTTATTTTATTAAACGAAAACCGAATGTCCGACAAAGTTCATTTGATGACTTCCCGGGAGGTCTGGCCCTGCCGCTCGGCCCGACGCCGTCCCCGAATTTTTAAAATGTTTTCGGACGTCTAGTAAGGGACCGTACAGTTCCAATAGGGACTTTCTCACTAACCATACGGTGATTGTCAAAATGTTCCCTTAGGGTATGAAAAACCATGGTGGAGCGCAATCGCCACCTGTTGGATTTTTGAAGTGTTACAACTGGCAATAGCCATATGGCAATTGAAGTAAACTTTGCATGAATCAACGCCGCTTTGGGTGGTATTGGCCAATGTGTACATGGTTTGTCCTATGCCAATAATTTGCCATTCATTTTTGTCCACTACGGGGGTGAATTCCCTTACATCGTGAATAAATACAAGGCTCTTTCATCGTGACTAAATACAAGGCTCTTTCATCGTGACTAAATACAAGGCTCTTTCATCGTGACTAAATACAAGGCTCTTTCATCGTGACTAAATACAAGGCTCTTCGTCACAACTAAATACAAGGCTCTTTCATCGTGACTAAATACAAGGCTCTTTCATCATGACTAAATACAAGGCTCTTTCATTGTGACTAAATACAAGGCTCTTTCATTGTGACTAAATACAAGTCTCTTTCATCGTGACTAAATACAAGGCTCTTTCATCGTGACTAAATTCAAGGCTCTTTCATCTTGACTAAATACAAGGCTCTTTCATCGTGACTAAATACAAGGCTCTCCGTCACGACTAAATACAAGGCTCTTTCATCGTGACTAAATACAAGGCTCTTTCATCATGAATAAATACAAGGCTCTTTCATCATGAATAAATACAAGGCTATTTCATCGTGACTAAATACAAGGCTCTTTCATCGTGACTAAATTCAAGGCTCTTTCATCGTGACTAAATACAAGGCTCTTTCATCGTGACTAAATACAAGGCTCTTTCATCATGACTAAATACAAGGCTCTTTAATCGTGACTAAATACAAGGCTCTTTCATCGTGACTAAATACAAGGCTCTTTCATCGTGACTAAATACAAGGCTCTTCGTCACGACTAAATACAAGGCTCTTCGTCATGGCTAAATACAAGACTCTTCGTCACGACTAAATACAAGGCTCTTTCATCGTGACTAAATACAAGGCTCTTTCATCGTGACTAAATACAAGGCTCTTTCATCGTGACTAAATACAAGGCTCTTTCATCGTGACTAAATATAAGGCTCTTTCACCGTGACTCAATACAAGGCTCTTTCATCGTGAATAAATACAAGGCTCTTTCATCATGAATAAATACAAGGCTATTTCATCGTGACTAAATACAAGGCTCTTTCATCGTGACTAAATACAAGGCTCTTTCATCGTGACTAAATACAAGGCTCTTTCATCGTGACTAAATTCAAGGCTATTTCATCGTGACTAAATACAAGGCTCTTTCATCGTGACTAAATACAAGGCTCTTTCATCGTGACTAAATACAAGGCTCTTTCATCGTGACTAAATACAAGGCTCTTTCATCATGACTAAATACAAGGCTCTTTAATCGTGACTAAATACAAGGCTCTTTCATTGTGACTAAATACAAGGCTCTTTCATCGTGACTAAATACAAGGCTCTTCGTCACGACTAAATACAAGGCTCTTCGTCATGACTAAATACAAGGCTCTTCGTCACGACTAAATACAAGGCTCTTTCATCGTGACTAAATACAAGGCTCTTTCATCGTGACTAAATACAAGGCTCTTCGTCACGACTAAATACAAGGCTCTTCGTCATGACTAAATACAAGGCTCTTCGTCACGACTAAATACAAGGCTCTTTCATCGTGACTAAATACAAGGCTCTTTCATCGTGACTAAATACAAGGCTCTTCGTCACGACTAAATACAAGGCTCTTTCATCATGACTAAATACAAGGCTCTTTCATCATGACTAAATACAGGGCTCTTTCATCGTGACTAAATACAAGGCTCTTCGACACGACTAAATACAAGGCTATTTCATCGTGACTAAATACAAGGCTCTTTCATCGTGACTAAATACAATGCTCTTTCATCGTGACTAAATACAAGGCTCTTTCAACGTGACTAAATACAAGGCTCTTTCATCGTGATTAATTACAAGGCTCTTCGTCATGACTAAATACAAGGCTCTTTCATCATGACTAAATACAAGGCTCTTTCATCATGACTAAATACAAGGCTCTTTCATCGTGACTAAGTACAAGGCTCTTTCATCGTGACTAAATAAAAGGCTCTTCGTCACGACTAAATACAAGGCTCTTTCATCATGACTAAAGACAAGGCTCTTTCATCATGACTAAATACAGGGCTCTTTCATCGTGACTAAATACAGGGCTCTTTCATCGTGAGTAAATACAAGGCTCTTTCATCGTGACTAAATACAAGGCTCTTTCATCGTGACTAAATACAAGGCTCTTCGTCACGACTAAATACAAGGCTCTTTCATCGTGACTAAATACAAGGCTCTTTCATCGTGACTAAATACAAGGCTCTTTCATCGTGACTAAATACAAGGCTCTTTCATCGTGACTAAATACAATGCTCTTTCATCGTGACTAAATACAAGGCTCTTTCAACGTGACTAAATACAAGGCTCTTTCATCGTGATTAATTACAAGGCTCTTCGTCATGACTAAATACAAGGCTCTTTCATCATGACTAAATACAAGGCTCTTTCATCATGACTAAATACAAGGCTCTTTCATCGTGACTAAGTACAAGGCTCTTTCATCGTGACTAAATACAAGGCTCTTCGTCACGACTAAATACAAGGCTCTTTCATCATGACTAAATACAAGGCTCTTTCATCATGACTAAATACAGGGCTCTTTCATCGTGACTAAATACAGGGCTCTTTCATCGTGAGTAAATACAAGGCTCTTTCATCGTGACTAAATACAAGGCTCTTTCATCGTGACTAAATACAAGGCTCTTCGTCACGACTAAATACAAGGCTCTTTCATCGTGACTAAATACAAGGCTCTTTCATCGTGACTAAATACAAGGCTCTTTCATCGTGACTAAATACAAGGCTCTTCGTCACGACTAAATACAAGGCTCTTTCATCGTGACTAAATCCAAGGCTCTTTCATCATGACTAAATACAAGGCTCTTTCATCGTGACTAAATACAAGGCTCTTTCATCGTGACTAAATTCAAGGCTCTTTCATCGTGACTAAATACAAGGCTCTTTCATTGTGACTAAATACAAGGCTCTTTCATCGTGACTAAATACAAGGCTCTTTCATCGTGACTAAATACAAGGCTCTTCGTCATGACTAAATACAAGGCTCTTTCATCATGACTAAATACAAGGCTCTTTCATCGTGACTAAATACAAGGCTCTTCGTCACGACTAAATACAAGGCTCTTTCATCATGACTAAATACAAGGCTCTTTCATCGTGACTAAATACAAGGCTCTTTCATCGTGACTAAATACAAGGCTCTTCGTCACGACTAAATACAAGGCTCTTTCATCATGACTAAATACAAGGCTCTTTCATCATGACTAAATACAGGGCTCTTTCATCGTGACTAAATACAAGGCTCTTTCATCGTGACTAAATACAAGGCTCTTCGTCACGACTAAATACAAGGCTCTTTCATCGTGACTAAATACAAGGCTCTTTCATCGTGACTAAATACAAGGCTCTTCGTCACGACTAAATACAAGGCTCTTCGTCATGACTAAATACAAGGCTCTTTCATCGTGACTAAATACAAGGCTCTTTCATCGTGACTAAATACAAGGCTCTTTCATCGTGACTAAATACAAGGCTCTTCGTCACGACTAAATACAAGGCTCTTCGTCATGACTAAATACAAGGCTCTTAATCACGACTAAATACAAGGCTCTTTCATCGTGACTAAATACAAGGCTCTTTCATCGTGACTAAATACAAGGCTCTTTCATCGTGACTAAATACAAGGCTCTTCGTCACGACTAAATACAAGGCTCTTCATCACGACTAAATACAATGCTCTTTCATCATGACTAAATACAAGGCTCTTTCATCGTGACTAAATACAAGGCTCTTTCATCGTGACTAAATACAAGGCTCTTTCATCGTGACTAAATACAAGGGTCTTCGTCACGACTAAATACAAGGCTCTTCGTCATGACTAAATACAAGGCTCTTCGTCACGACTAAATACAAGGCTCTTTCATCGTGACTAAATACAAGGCTCTTTCATCGTGACTAAATACAAGGCTCTTCGTCAAGACTAAATACAAGGCTCTTTCATCATGACTAAATACAAGGCTCTTTCATCATGACTAAATACAGGGCTCTTTCATCGTGACTAAATACAATGCTCTTTCATCGTGACTAAATACAAGGCTCTTTCATCGTGACTAAATACAAGGCTCTTTCATCGTGATTAATTACAAGGCTCTTCGTCATGACTAAATACAAGGCTCTTTCATCATGACTAAATACAAGGCTCTTTCATCGTGACTAAATACAAGGCTCTTTCATCGTGATTAAATACAAGGCTCTTCGTCACGACTAAATACAAGGCTCTTCGTCACGACTAAATACATGGCTCTTTCATCGTGACTAAATACAAGACTCTTTCATCGTGACTAAATACATGGCTCTTTCATCGTGACTAAATACAGGGCTCTTTCATCATGACTAAATACAAGGCTCTTTCATCATGACTAAATGCAAGGCTCTTTCATTGTGACTAAATACAAGGCTCTTTCATCGTGATTAAATACAAGGCTCTTCGTCACGACTAAATACAAGGCTCTTCATCACGACTAAATACAATGCTCTTTCATCATGACTAAATACAAGGCTCTTTCATCGTGACTAAATACAAGGCTCTTTCATCGTGATTAAATACAAGGCTCTTCGTCACGACTAAATACAAGGCTCTTCGTCATGACTAAATACAAGGCTCTTTCATCGTGACTAAATACAGGGCTCTTTCATCGTGACTAAATACAAGGCTCTTTCATCACGACTAAATACAAGGCTCTTTGTCACGACTAAATACAAGGCTCTTTCATCATGACTAAATACAAGGCTCTTCGTCACGACTAAATACAATGCTCTTTCACCGTGACTAAATACAAGGCTCTTTCATCGTGACTAAATACAAGGCTCTTTCATCGTGATTAAATACAAGGCTCTTCGTCACGACTAAATACAAGGCTCTTCGTCACGACTAAATACAAGGCTCTTTCATCGTGACTAAATACAAGGCTCTTTCATTGTGACTAAATACAGTGCTCTTTCATCGTGACTAAATACAAGGCTCTTTCATCACGACTAAATACAAGGCTCTTTGTCACGACTAAATACAAGGCTCTTTCATCATGACTAAATACAAGGCTCTTCGTCACGACTAAATACAAGGTTCTTTCATCGTGACTAAATACAAGGCTCTTCGTCATGACTAAATACAAGGCTCTTTCATTGTGACTAAATACAAGGCTCTTTCATCATGACTAAATACAAGGCTCTTTCTTCGTGACTAAATACAAGGCTCTTCGTCACGACTAAATACAAGGCTCTTTCTTCGTGACTAAATACAAGGCTCTTCATCACGACTAAATACACGTCAGATTTTGACATCAAAATGTTGCTTGAATGAACATCCTCATTTCATGGTCTGCTCTCTTGAATGACAAACACATTCTTCAATCCCTTCAGTCCTCTCTTCCTCATTGTCCCTCCAGTCCTCTCTTCCTCATTGTCCCTCCAGTCCTCTCTTCCTCAT
This sequence comes from Oncorhynchus masou masou, assembly GCF_036934945.1. Classification (NCBI taxonomy): domain Eukaryota; kingdom Metazoa; phylum Chordata; class Actinopteri; order Salmoniformes; family Salmonidae; genus Oncorhynchus; species Oncorhynchus masou. The sequence continues at coordinate 76,258,600 of NC_088229.1, forward strand.
TGTCCCTCCAGTCCTCTCTTCCTCATTGTCCCTCCAGTCCTCTCTTCCTCATTGTCCCTCCATTCCTCTCTTCCTCATTGTCCCTGCAGTCCTCTCTTCCTCATTGTCCCTCCAGTCCTCTCTTCCTCATTGTCCCTCCATTCCTCTCTTCCTCATTGTCCCTCCATTCCTCTCTTCCTCATTGTCCCTCCAGTCCTCTCTTCCTCATTGTCCCTCCAGTCCTCTCTTCCTCATTGTCCCTCCAGTCCTCTCTTCCTCATTGTCCCTCCAGTCCTCTCTTCCTCATTGTCCCTCCAGTCCTCTCTTCCTCATTGTCCCTCCAGTCCTCTCTTCCTCATTGTCCCTTCAGTCCTCTCTTCCTCATTGTCCCTCCAGTCCTCTCTTCCTCATTGTCCCTCCAGTCCTCTCTTCCTCATTGTCCCTCCAGTCCTCTCTTCCTCATTGTCCCTCCAGTCCTCTCTTCCTCATTGTCCCTCCAGTCCTCTCTTCCTCATTGTCCCTTCAGTCCTCTCCTTCTCATTGTCCCTTCAGTCCTATCTTTCTTCCTCACTGTCTTCTTAAGATGAGTGGTTAGAAGGCTCAGTGTGTTGTTCATTAGCTGAACATGCTCTCAAACTGAGAGAGGTCTGACACAAACATACACACACACTTGTTGGTTTTACTGTCCATGTGGGGACCACAAACAT